>NW_023276806.1:208297169-208594669 GCF_003668045.3 Cricetulus griseus
ACAGATTATGTGGTGACTGAATTTAGTACAAAGCAAATAAAGGGGAGAAGTGACTGTCCCTGCACACATATATGTGCACGTCTATCTCCCTCGCAATGTGGCCCAAATGCTTGGAGATATTAATGTGGTTGAAGTCTCTCATCATTTCTGCTGCAGTTTCAGGACAGTAAAAACCCATCCAGGATGAACCATCACAACTCTCAGGTGCATTAGAATGTTTATAATCAATCACTGTTTTGCTCTAAAGAACATCCATCAGCTAGAAAATTATGAAGAATATATTTCTATTCAGAACCACTGACAGATTATAACAAATACAGACTGTTATCCCATCAAGGTGTATGCCACTTATTTAAATATAAAATGTTGCATTAAGATAATAGAAATACAGTTTCCTGGAGATCCATTTAACACTTTTGTTTGTTTGTTTGTTTTGTTTTGTTTTTCGAGACAGGGTTTCTCTGTGTAGCTTTGGAGCCTATCCTGGCACTCGCTCTGGAGACCAGGCTGGCCTCAAACTCACAGAGATCCACCTGCCTCTGCCTCCTGAGTGCTGGGATTAAAGCCATGCGCCACCAATGCCCAGCAAGTTGTAACACTTTTTATACTACAAAGTTTTAGTATAATTTTTTTCAAAGACAGATAAAAGTATTTTTTCTAATCAAAACATGTAACCTAAGGTTTTGAAAATAGGACATGTTTTTTTTTTGTTTTTTTTTTTTGTTTTTTTTACTTTTGTGCCCTCTCTTGAATTCTGCACTGTGTCCAACCATCTACATCAGTAAATTCTAATTAATCACATGACAGTGTGATCATCTGAGAGTCCATCATGTGTGTACCAGTGCTCTACCATACCTTCTCCAGGCCCTTCCTCACCCCAGGAGAGTCAGCCGTTAGCTGCTAGACCATGTGATGACTTCTCCAAATTCTCCCTAACCTGTGATGGCTCTGCCACTTCTCCCTTTCCCTTCATATTGACCTATCCTTTCACTTGTTCATAGTCTCCCTGCCTGGAACCCCATGTACCCAATCTTTCCAAACCTATAAACTTTATGACACTTTATGGCATGTGTTCATTACAACTTTCTTTGTGAAACTGTGCACACTCATTTATTCACACTTATAGAACATACCCCCAATCCAATATACAGACAAAGGAAACATGGCACTTTTCCTCATAGAATTATAAGAGATAATAGTAACTATCACACACAGAAAATGCTCAAGCAGTGTGGAAATGAAGAATCTAAAAACTTGTCATTCAGTTCCTACAAAAGTACAAGGAATTGTTATTATTGTTATACCCATTTTACAAATAAGGAGAGTAAGACACAGAAATAAAACAAGTGGCCTAAGATTATACAGAGTAGAGCCCAAATGCTGACAGAACCACAAATGAGAGAGACAGCAACATTTAGTGATTCAGCATAAAACAATGTAATTTGAATTCCTCTCATGCAAGGTGTTATGTTACATGTCTTAAAAACAGAGGGAAAAATTCAGAAGAAATTTATTTTACTTAGTATTTCTATCTTTTTACTTCTGCTTCCGTTTTTGATCACTGTGTTTAAATCTAGCATTTTAACTAGAATATCTACAATTTGTTTAAATTCAAAATGTAAATTAAAGGCATATGCAGATAATTTAAAAATAAGATACATCAGAAGTACAAGGAGAAACTTATAAACAAGGTTTTATAACCCATCTGGGTGTGGACAGTGAAAGCAGAACATTTGTGTTGGAGAAAAAAAATCTTCAGTTAATAAAATCTGACCTGTAAACAGTTACATGCTTGCTACACAAAAAGAGAGATACCAAGGCAAGAAAGGGAAAACAAACAACAGGAAAGGAGGGACACTGAGCCCCCAGAAGCAGCTTTGGGGCCTGGACATCTATCACTGTCTGCACAGTAGCCTCAACTTTGACAGACAGCTATGTTCTATTACTGATTTTCAGGGTTTTTTTTCTTTAATCTCTGTCCTATGAAGATGAGCATCATTTTGAGTTTCTCATTAGAAGTTTACAGGTTGGCCTGGAATTTCTCTGGGGCATAACAAGGACAAGTAGTATCTCTACATTTCATATAACCGAAAAGTCTATAATAATAATTACAAGCACAAAGTTTGGTAATTTTATATGGTAAGCTTTAAGCTGCCACCTATTGCCCCAGCAACTTTAGTTTATATCCACACATGCTATGTGATATCTCTCAAAGCACAAGATGCACCAAGTCCTGTCTGTGGAGAGAATGATGGGTGGATGTTGGCTATTTTCAAATCATTTAGAAAAGGAGCCAGAGAGAGAGCTCGGTGGATAAAAACATTTGCCACACAAGCCTCATGTCATGAATCCAATCTCCAAATTCCACGGTGGGAGAAGAGAACAGATTCCTGAAAGTTGTGCTCTGACCTCCTCAAGTGTGTCATATCATGCACATACCCACAATCCTCCCTTCCTTTCATACACACACCATGTACAAAAAAAAACAATGAAAACCAAAAATAAAAACTTGGGCCATTTACTCAAAAGTTTCTAGTCTTCTAACTTGATAACTGAAGCTTTAAAATAATTGTTTTCATGAATTTATCTGCTTGACAAGGTCCACAGTTAGTGAACATATTCCTCTTGCTACTTTAATTGTCTAAGCCAGTGAGATGCCAACTGTTATCTTCATTGTCTTCTCTTCTTGACTAGAAACTCACAGTCACAATAGAAAAAATCAAAGAGGCTCTGCTTTGGAATGTACACAATAGTCTGTCTTCTGGGCAGCATGTATTCTGAGACTGCTTTCAAGATGCTAAACTATAAAAACAAAACAAACAAAAACAAAACACCTGCCAGGAAATGCTCAAACCAATGGCACCTTGTGACTCCACAGCTAATGTTTCAGGATCCCTCGTACGAGAGAGGGGATGTTTTTCAATCCACCTGTTTCATGTTTCTGAAAACCAGTGGCCAATGAACCTAGAGCATTACACTAGTTCAAAGTGAGAGTGACCATCAGAAGTTTGCTCTTGTAAGGAAAGACATAGGAGAAAGGAAAAGATGAAAAGCAAACAAAATTAGTTCCTGGATATCCAGTTTACTCTTCATTCTTTGCTTCTTTCTAAAGATCAATCTCCTGGAAATAGAAAACATGTTGTAATTCCTACGCTCCAGAAAGAGTTAGAAAAAGTAAAGTAGTCTTTAGTTTAGACATGAAATATAGGAGGAATCTATCCTCTTTCTCTTTCTTAGGTATTTATATGATGTTCAAAAATTGTCAATGATCCAATGTTAACCATACTGGCAAATGTTCTTGAGACACTGAACAAAGCAGCTATATGGCCCTCATCAGCATTTCTGAAGTTGCCCATGAACACATTTTTTTCCCCATTTCTTAAAATGTAAACCTGATGCCATTAAAGAGCAGAAATGAACAGAGGCAAGTCCGAAGACTGACAAGCAGAAAGGCAAGACAGATTTTCCTAACTCTGGCCCATTCTGTTGTCCTCTGGGTCTTGTGTATGTAAGTTCCTAAGCAGAACTAACAAGGCGTACAGAGCCCTTTTACTGTGGGGCAGGTACAGTGAAGGATGAGAAGCATGACCTTTTAGAGCTTGGCTTTTCTAGTATACATGTGTGAATAAGAAAAACAAAGGCAAAGATTTCACTGTGTTAGTCAAAATTGGAAGCAGAAGATTTAGGGGAACTCCATAGCAGCACTTCTCTGACAACCACACTCGCTTCCACTTCGCTCAACATTTTTACTTGCCTAATTTTTTCACCTCAGGAAACTTGTGTTTATCTTTAGCCCATCTGACACTCCTTTTGTCTTTAAAATTGTGTTCCCACAACTCCAGCCAGGATGAAGCTTCTGAATTGAAAGCATCAGTTTGGCACAATATTTAGTGCCTCACCACTTGAAAGGAGCAAATGCTCTGTGAAGATCATGAATCAAGAATACAAACATTTTCTTGGTCTTGATTTGTGGTTGGTCTACCTGGTGATGGTTCTGGCATGCTAAGTTTGTGTTAAAAGTACAGAGGACTGGGTATAGCAGACTGGATTCCATGCTCAGCAGAACAAAAGGAGGAAAAGCATTGGAGAAAATGGCAAACAACAGCAGAAACACTGCAAATATCTTCTGGCGTCAGTCTCAGTAAAGACTTCTCTTGGTTTGCATCTGGGTCACTTCCCTGAAATGGTTGCTGTTTCTCTTCTGTCCAGAATATTAGCTTGTGCGATAACACACAGAATGGCACTCAACTGAGACTAGAGTTCCTGAATGACCCAAATCAAAGGCTGGCATTCACAAGCTATCAATTAAAATGACACAGTTCTTCTATTCAAACTCCAAAGGACAACCACTGCACTTTGGATTTCCAATTCCACCATGTCACGCTTCCAAGAGCTAGTGATTTCGAAAGCATCTTTCACATCTTGCAAAGTGTTTATCCATGGGCTGCTATCACTCACTTGGAGCTCTGAACACTGAAGCAGGACTATGAATCTCAAAATCTGTTCCAGGCCGCTCCTACAGATCGTGCTTCAGAAAAACACCATCAAAACATTTCAACAAATACACATCACACAGAATTCCAAACTTTGGGAGGTGCTTTTTCACCTTATAGTACATTTTTCTTGCACAGCAGGAGAGATAGCAGAACCCACCAAATATATTTAGCAGAGTGATAAGAATTTCTTAAGTATGTCCAACAAAGATATAATATGTTAATTTTTACTGTTGGTTTTTACATTTTTGTGCTCACCTGTGTTATTACTCCAAAAGCTTTCCTCCATTCTTTTAAGGTCACTGAGTTCCACGAGACGCCATCGATCTGTATATCACCTTGAATGTTCAACAAGCGTAGAAATGCTGATAGCAAAGTACTTTTCCCTGAGCCAGTTCTTCCTAAGAGGCCCACCTAAGATGTAAAAGTGATGAAATTAGTCCCGAGACAAGAAGAGCACACTACATATTCCACTCAGTACTGTCTTCAAAACCAGTAGGATTGTTCCTCTTGTCACCTATTAACCTTTTTATACACTCCTAAATCTCACCATTATCAATACTGGGAAGAATAATCTGGAGCAGAAACTAGAAACTGACCATAAAGGATTACATTCCTGATGCTGGCTCCATTGACTACTGATAGGAAAAAGGTGGAAAGTGCCCATTTTGTACTGAGGAAAGGTAAAATAGTGTATCTTGATACACATCAGCTCTATGAATGGGCTCAAACTAAAAGCAGGGACCTACAGATTGATGTACTTTTGAACTTGAAAACTGACCCTAAATAGGCCGAACATTTAGTTATTGCCCCTGAACTTGTAAGTGTGGCTCACTCATGGAGCCAAACTTGTTTAGCATGTACAAGGCTCTGGTTTTGGGTGCCAGCATTGAAAGCAGGAAGAAAGATTCCACCACTAAGAAATTAAGCAGTGTCAAGTTCTGATGATAAAATATTTTCAGGTAAGTATATATTCCACAGAATGCAGGTTGATCTGAGGTTTCAATACAATTTAGCTCTTTGGCAATGTTCAAATCAAGTGCTAATATATGACCCTACTGGCAAGAATGGAATTTGAAGAAGCAAAAAAAGAACTATTATTAAAGAAACTCCTCTTGCTATCCAAAGACCAAGGCTACAAGAGCACAGCATTGAATTTAGGTTGCCTCCAATTGCATGAGGAGATCAGCTATCTAGCCAGCTCTCAAAGCTCTCACACTTTGTTCTGATAAAGGTTTGGTTATCCACCCACAGAATGGGAAAAGATCTTCACCAATCCCATATCTGACAGAGGACTGATTTCCAAAATATATAAGGAGCTCAAGAAGCTAGCCACCAAAACACCAAACAATGAAATTAAAAAGTGGGGTGCAGAACTAAATAGAGAATTCTCAACAGAGGAATCTGAAATGGCTGAAAGACACTTAAGAAAGTGCTCAAAATCATTGGCCATCAGAGAAATGCAACTCAAAACAACTCTGAGATACCACCTCACACCTGTCAGAATGGCTAAAATCAAAAATACCAATGACAATCTATGCTGGAGAGGATGTGGAGAAAAAGGAACACTTCTCCATTGCTGGTGGGAGTGTGAACTTGTAAGACCACTCTGGAAATCAGTATGGCGGTTGCTCAGAAAAATGGGAATCAGTCTACCTCAAGATCCAGCCATTCCTCTCTTAGGTATATACCCAAATAGTGCATGTTCATACAACAAGGACATATGTTCAACCATGTTCATAGCAGCATTGTTTGTAATAGCCAGAACCTGAAAGCAACCCAGATACCCCTCAACTGAAGAATGGATGAGAAAATGTGGTACATTTATACAATGGAGTACTACTCAGCAGAAAAAAGCAATGGAATCTTGAAATTCGCAGGCAAATGGATGGAACTAGAAGAAACCATCCTGAGTGAGGTAACCCAGTCACAAAAAGACAAACATGGTATGTACTCACTCATATATGAATTTTAGACATAGAGCAAAGGATTACCAGCCTATAATCCTCTTCACCAAAGAAACTAGGAAACATGAAGGACTCTAAGGGATAAATGGTCCCCAGGAATGGAAGTGGCATGAACTCCTGAACTAATTGGGAGCATGAGGGTAGGGGGGAGGGAGCTGCTACAATAAGAGCAAGAGAAGAGGAGTAGAGGAGAGGAAATGGAGGGGCAGAAATATTGAGTTGGGGGAAGAATAGAGGAGAGAGAGCAGGATGAGAGATACCATATCAGAGGGAGCCACTATAGGTCCGAAAAGAGATCTGGAACCAGGGAAATCTCCAGAGACCTACAAGGATGGCACGATCGATCTGACAATCCAGGCAATGGTGGAGAGGATAACCTAAAAGCCCTGCCCCTAAAATGAGATTGATGACTTCTCTTTATGCCATCCTAGAGCCCTCATCCAGTGGCTGATGGAAGCAGAGACAGACATCCACAGATATACACTGAGTTGAAATCTGGAATTTAGTTGAAGAGAAGGAGGAATGAAGAACAAGGGGGTCTGTACCATGTTGGAGAAACAAACAGCAACAGTTGGCCTGAACAAGGGAGAGCACATCGACCACAGATGCTGTGGGGAGGCCAGTACAAGACTGATCCAGACCCCTGAACATGGATGTCAATAAGGAGGCCTCTGCACTCCAGAGAGCCTCTGGTGGTGGATTAGTACTTTTCCCTGGTGCAAGAAGGGACTTTGAGAGCCCATCCCACGTGAAGGGTTATACTCTGGCCCTGGACACATGGGGAAGGGCTCAGGACCAGCACAGGAAGATTTGGTGGACTTTGCAGAGCCCCAGTTGAGGGCCCTACCCTGCCTGGGGAGTGGTGGGTGGATGGAGTGGGGGGTGGGCTGGGGTGGGGGAAGAGGGATGGGGATGAGGGGAGGGAGAGGGAGAAGGGACTTACATGTGAACAAGCTTGTTCCCTAACTGGAACAAATAAATAAATTAAAAAAAAAAAAGGTTTGGCTCCCTGAGATCATTAATTGGCCACAGAAAAGACTGCTAGATATCTACAGCATTTAAAATGTGTTTTATCCTGTTCACATTGCTCCTTGATTCCTTATCATCTGACCTCTTTGGAGAGAAAGTTTCATTTAGGAAAGTGCTCTTCATATAAACTCACTGCAAATTAGTACTTTAAATATATTATAAAATGAATTTCTAAATATTTGCAGATTTTATATTTATTTCATCACAGGCTAGTAATACCTTATAAACCCAAATCATTGCATAGGACACAATAAGTGAAAATAGTAAGAGTAGCTTACTGGGTATTTATTAGTAACTTAGTAATAATGTAGGCCTTTGTGATAAGCTGGTAAAGAAATAATGACAACAATAGTTGCCTTTCTGCCAGGTATTGGTGGCACACTTTAATCCCAGCACTTGGGAGGCAAAGGCAGGTGGATCCTGTGAGTTTGAGACCAGCCTGGTCTACAAGAGCTAGTTCCAGGACAGCCTCTAAAGCCACAGAGAAACCCTGTGGCTCTCGCAAAACCAAAAAAAGAAAAGAATAGTTGCCTTCCTAAGCAACAAAAGAACTCTATGAGGTAGTTTTCATAAATATTTTTCTTGGGAAAATATGATCAAGCAAATGTTATGCAAATGAAGTTAGTAATTATTTATTTTCTCTATTTCTTCGGTATATAAAGAATAAATTCAACAAAGGTTGCATAATTTACCTAGTTTTGCTGTTTTTCCATCTGGGATAACGTGGGCTTGCACAAGCTCCTCAATAAATACTCACTTGGACTGACTTAGGGATAATCAGATTGGAGGATGAAAGGATGGGAAAATGGAGGGGATGAATGATGAGACAAAAGGTACTCAATAAATACTTACTAGGGTTGACTGAAAGACAGTCAGATAGAGAAGCCAATGAATGAGCATATATATTTATTTGCCCTTTCAAACAAATAACAGACTTATTTAATTTTGTTCAATTATTATATTAAATCTTAATTTTAAAACCCTGAGGAATTCCATGTGCACATTTCCATTTCTTCACTAGCCCATGTTAAGCATGTATATATTCACCATATGTCATCATTTTTCCAACATTGCAGTGAAGCATTAAATAAGAGTTGGTATTGTACAAAAATTAACAGCCATATTGGTCTAGAAATGTTGAACTTAATTTTTTTCCATTTGCACAGGGGTAACGCACTGTATTAAATATGTAAGGTCTCAAAAAAAAAAAAAAAGAAGGGATTTTGAGAGCCCATCCCTTGTGAAGGGATGCTCTCTAGACCTGGACACGTGGGGAAGGGCCTAGGCCTGGCCCAGGATGATGTGGTAGACTTTGGGGAGTCCCTTTTGAGGGCCTTACCCTGCCTGGGGAGTGGAAGGGGGATGGTTAGGGGCAGGTGGGATGTTGGGGGGAGGGGAGGGAGAGGGAGAGGGAGAAGGGATTGACATCTGAAGCAAGCTTGTTCCTAATTTGAACTAATAAAATAAAAAATTATGTAAAAACTATAAAAAAAGAAATCAGAATATATCAGTGCATGCGAGGTACAGGAGAAAAAGTGAAATTCAACAGATGAAAGTAATACTTGGTAGAAAGAACCTCAAAGAACAAATCCCTTGTAGGGTAAATAACACGCTGCACCATCTCCCAGAAGAAAGAAATCCGGTTCTTACATTGGTATAACACTGGGCCGAGAGGCAATTAATCAATATTTTCTTTAGCCTGAAACCCTCCAGCTGTTGCTCTGGTTCCCTCACATCAAAGTGCTGACTACATGTCTGACCAGTTTTTCAACAGCAAGGAGCCTAATTGGTTTATACCCTAACAAAGTCGTCTTGTTGAATAATTGTCACATAATAATTATCTTATTTGTAAAAGCACTTCCTGAAAAGAACCTCTTAAGACATATATCCTAAGTTCAAATTAATGTTTTTTAGTAACTTCAATGCACTTCATCTCTGGGAATTTTGGATCAAGATAAATCAAACTATGATGTGGCAAGCTAAGTAGTAAGAGTAGGAGTTGCACTGGGTCCCGAGCAGATCAGCTATGGTGTGGTCGGTCCCTTTAAAGCACCTACCTGCGCTTTGAAGGGCAGCCCAGGGAAATGCACTGTAATTATCTTATTTCCTTGTGATCCACAGAAACCAAGACAGCCAGTCAAATGAAATGCAGATTCAGGAGGTGATTACAACTGAGACACTGTTTAGTATTAGTAATACACATGGGCTACTTAAATTATTAAATGATTCAGCAACTTCACTTCAGATTTTATAAAGACAGAATGAGGTATATGTTTAACAAATCAAATACGTACTTAGGTGTTTTGATTTGATATTCTAATGAACCATTTTTGGTGCTGCAGTATTTTGAATAGACTGAAAATGGAGATAGCAGCTAAAGTAACCAAAATAAATGCTAAAGGAATAGATCCTTAAGTGATTAAATAATTACGGAACTATCCAGTAGTAAAATACACTGCAATATGCTAGCTGAAGAATTTTATAAGTACAGATTTATCAGGATAGGTCTAATTCCCAATTTAAACCCATCTTTATTTTGTGGGAATATAAAGATCTCATGTGAGACACTGTAGATGTGTGTGTGGGGGGGAGGAGATTGATTTAGAATCTACTTCAGAAAATTATCTGGCTGCCAAAATTTTGATTAAAAAAACAAATGCTTTTAAGCAAAAGTTTGAGATTGCAAAGTTAAAAAGGATTCCCTGTGTGTATTGTTGGGGATTAAAGCCAGGGCATAAGTTTGCAGGGTAAGCAGTCTACCAACTAAGCTATGCACCAAGCCTCAAAATGGATTTTTAAGGAAAAAATTGTGAAGTAGCTGTTATATTTTTCATGTATTGAAAGTGAAACAACAAAAAATAAATTTTGTGATACGTTTGACTACGAGCCAATAAAACAGGACATTTTCTCCTGACATAGCTTTCATGAACAAAGTTTTTTAATACAAAGGTTGAGTAATTTTTCTATACAAAATACTTATTTTTTCATATAGCTAAGAATACTAAATTACAAATTAAGATTAATATTTAGGCTCTGAATTTTCAACTGCATTTTAATAAGTAATTTGCTTGAAACCGACCTTGCATAATATTTTGCAATATCAAAAATATTTGAATTTAATTCTTAGTTCAATTCACATATGAGAACTATGTTTGAAGCATCATTATAATTTAAAGGCAAGGCTGTGGAACTGACTTTCTGGATTCAACCGTTCAGAATGCTATTTTAAGAGTCAATTCCAGTTCTAAGATAACATCTGACCTACTAGTAGGATCAACCATTCATTCATGCGAAGCTTGGACATCCTTTTTTTCTTTCTTGGATTTTCAAGACAAGATTTCTCTGTGTAACAGCCTTGGCGCTGTCCTGAAACTCACTTTGTAGACCATGCTAGCCTTGAACTCACAGAGATCCACCTGTTTCTGCCTACAGAGTCTGGGATCAAAGGTGTGCGACACCACTGCTGGGCAAGTCATTCCATCTTAATTAAAAAGACTGAACAACAGATTTTCTGTCAGAGAGGTAAAGCCACAGAAGAAATGACTGTGTCCCTACAACTGGAGAAAAAAACAAGCAGATACAGTCACAAATTACCAGGCAGAAACCAGTGAGCAGAAATCTTGAGGTAGCCAGTATTAGAAGTCTACTGAAAACTGGCCCCGGTTCATTGTGGACTATGGAGAGGGAAACAATCCCTAGCATCCTCCAGTGACCTCTCGGGAAGACTAGAGGAAGTTCCCTCAGGTTTCAAGCAACCACAGGAGAGATTAGTCATTCTGAGATAGGCCAGAACACTGTTTTCTATTTAAGACCTGCTCTTGACTGAGACTATTTTATCATATCTAACTTGCTGGAGATTTTTTTTCCAGAGCCCAGCATAACTGACTTTAAGAAATATTTTAGTGCCAGCCCACTCTAAATATTCTGTATTATCTAAAGGGATGAACAAGCTGGTGGCACTTACAAATTGACAGCTGAAGGCATAATTTTTCTAACCTACTAAGACTTAGTCACAGGGCTATAGAAATCTGCAACCCAACATGTATCCAGTCTATTACTAACAGCCTATTATCACAGTCCTTTTCCCCAAGCACATCATGCATGCTTACCTTTCAAAAAAAAAAAAAAAAAAAAAAAAAAAAAAAAAAAAAAAAAAACACTGAACATGCTAAAAGGGAAAAAGTAAATAATAAGCAATATTAGGACAGAAGAAAGTCAGATGTGACAGACACTATATAATAGACTGGGAATGTTAAATAGCTATGATGAATATGATTAAGGTTTATAAAGGAAAGTTAGCATATACAAACAGATGGATCATTAGTAAACAGAAAGGGGTCATTCTAAAGACAGAATCAAAAAGAATTCTAAAACCATAGCCAAAAAAAAATGTACTCCAACAAAAATAAAGAATGCCTTGATGAGGTCATCAGTAGCTTAGATATGTTTGACCTTGAGGTTATGTCATTAAAAACAGCCAACGTCAAAAATGTCTCAGGAAAAAAATGACTGGACAACCAAGAAACATGCCACAACTATGAAAAATGTAATGTGTACATAATGTAAATACCAAAAAAGAAAGAAAGAAGAGTGGAGGACAGAAGGGAATAAAGGCTTGAAATAAAGGAGAGAGGAGAATAGTTCAGACAATATTTACCAAGGATCCCCCTCAAAATTGGTATCATCTACTCAATACAGATACAGAGAAAAACATGAAGAATATTGCTTTAAGCCAAAGAACCATACCTCAGCAATCATTTTGAAGCTACAAAAATTATCAGGTAAACACAGTGAAGAAAGCCCAGAGGAAAAAAATACATTATTATAAAAAATTCAGATAAGAATTACTTAGAACTTTATGGATGCCATAAAATCAGCAAATGAAAGGAATCTAAGAGGACATGCAAAGCCTGGTGACTTAGGATTGTGTAGCTTGTGAAGCTGTCTTTTAAAAGTAAGGACAAGTTAGAAGCTACCAAACAAACATACAGGCAATGATGTGTAGCCAACAGACTTGTTTTGGAAGATGCAACTCAGATCTATAAGAAATTGCAAACATGGACCTAAATGATGAAAGGAAGCACTTTAGAAAGTAAATGAAGTGGCAATGAAATGAGAAATCTTAGTTTTCTTACTCTTAATGGGTCTAAGAGAAGTTTCCTTAAAAACATTTTAACACCTATTTGCTCAGCTGGGATGTGTAAATACAAGAAAGGAAGCATAGGCAATATGCAAAACACAGGAGGGAGACACTGGGACAATAAGGTTCTGATGCCATTTACGTTCTAACAGTTTTACTTTCAAATGGACCTGTATTCGTTGTAAATATATATTGTCAACTCTAGAGAAAACTAAAAATTCACAAAAGTAGAATTACTATGATAAGAAAAGAGAAAGACTTGGAATCATAAAAGACTAAGAACAACAGATAGAAAAGGACTGAAAATAAAAATAGGAATAAAGAACAAGAGTAGGGAACAAAAAGCAAGAAGTTTAAGAACAACTGCACATGTTCTTGCCACTCTAGATGTGCAAGGTCTAAATGCACCACTTGATGAAAGACAGAGGTTGGCAGGGTGGCCCAAAGAACTCAGACATCCTACACACTGTCCATAGAAAGAACTCAAACATCCTACACACTGTCCATAGAAAGCCAACTTTAAAGTTTCATACAAATTAATTAAGGCATGGATAAAGTTACACTGTGCTGATTAACCGATTTGTTGCTACTGTTATAGTGATGGGTGTGTTTTTGGCACATGTTACATGTTTAATGCCATCTACAGTTAGAAAAATATGCAGTTAATTACATATTTTACAAGAGCAGTATAGTCACATTTGTAATAAACCTATTGTAAAGATTTAGAACTCTGCAACTTAAATTTCATATGGAACATAATGACTTCCCACAGTAACACCTTTAACTATGTATATAGAACAATGATTTTATAATTATGTTACTAATGGGCTTTACTAACATTGCAATGGTTGTTGGGACTCACTGAACATATTGAAACTCACTAACAAAGCAAGTAATGTTGAAATCTTACCCTCTGGCCAGGACTTATTGAAAAAGAAATGTTCTCTAACATGGCATTCGTGTCATTCTCATATGTCACAGTGAGGTCTTTGACAACCATTTCACCCCTAGAGGGCCAGGTATCAGTTTTCTTCACATGTTCATTCTCAATAACTAAAACTTGAGACGGTTCTTCGGGATGCAGTCCTTTCATTATCTTGGAACACTCACTTTCTTCTTGTGGTAAATCAATAAACTTAAAGACTCTGCTTACAGATCGCATCTGAAATGAAAAAAACATATTTCTGTTTGTTGGAGAACTGTAGACAGTGCCATAATTAATTTGATATTGTCTAAAAAATACCTTGTAAATTATTACCCAAGCTACCCGTCACTTGGTTATTTGTCAGAGGTTTCAGTGAAGTAACAGGAAATAATTAGATATAATTAAATCCTTAACCATAGAATCAACTAAGAATTATATAATGGGGTTTTGTAGAGACCAGTTTATTTTTGTGATTGCTTAAATCTCAGTTACAGAGTCTACACACAAATAACAAAAATATTCAAGGGCATAGATGATGTTAAGGAGAAATATTTCCCCCATTATGATAGTACTGCACAACAGTATGTTGTAATGCACAATCAGTATGTTGTAATGAAATACAACACACTTTTAAGCCACTGCTAAGAGTTCTATCTTTCTCTACCTACTATTCTGAATGTTGATTTAGTTATGAGTAGACTCTTGATGCTTAGTCAATTTTTAATGAATCCACAATGCCCCAATTTAAGTCATTGCATAGACAGGAAGTTAAAAATTTACACTGGTAATAATTTACTTAAAAATAAATTTCCATCATTAGCAAAATGTGACTATATATAAAGGTTTTATTTTCAAGTATATATGCATTTATGGTTATAGTGTGGCTTCTTCTTCCTGCTACAACATGATTATTCCATCCCCTTAGAGTAGAGCTATCCTTGAGTCTGATGGCCATGTGGTAAAATAAACAGAATAATACACACTGACAGCTAGGTAATAGTAATAGTGATAAGAGATTTTGACACTCCCTAGAAGGGAGAAGAGGAGAGTCCTGTACCCTTACCTGTATCAGTCATCAGTTTCTCTTGCTTCCCCTTTGGGAGTGAATGGCACCATTAAGAAGTTAAAGTAAATATGGCCTTAGTGGAGGAAGTGTGTTACTGTGGGGGGGGGGGTTTGAAGTCGCCTATGCTCAAGCTATACCTAGTTCATCTGACTGTTTGTTACCTGCAGATCAAGATGTAGGACTCTCAGCTCTTTCTCTAGCACCATGTGTGCTTGCACACACCTCCATGTCCTGTAATGATGATAACAGTCTAAACCCCTGAACTATAAATCGCGCCAATTAAATGTGTTCAATTATAAGAGTTACTGTGGTAATGGCATCTCATCACAGAAATATAAACCCTAGTTAAAACCCCTATCCCCTTTTCAAATGCAAGTGATCTTGGGAGAACCTAGAGTATATAGGAAGAAAGGGAGTGGGAAGTTAACTAAGAGGAGGAGGTCATCACCCATGATGGAGCTGAAATTTGTGGTAATGCAAGTGTTTTATGTTTTCCTATGGCCTATAAGTAGCCTGTCATCTATGCTTACTTTAAGCCCAGTAAAGTCACTGTTCACCAAGTCAGATTTTGATGAAATTCTTACTTTTATCTGTCTTCAGTGTTTGGCTGGGGTAAAAAGATGATTGTTCACATTTTCTCAAGATAAGTTAATGCAACAATCTGACATAAATTATTCAATACAATATTCAATAAAGTATATATTAGTGTATACAGAAATAGATAAACTTGGCTACTTTAAGGGAAGTTAAGTTTTTTAACAAAAAATACTGCTCTAAATAATTATGATTACTTTTTATTTATTCTTCTGAAACACACTGACATGCAATAGATAATATTTGAATAATAGGTACTATTTGAATAAAGATCAATGACTATATGGATGAGTAAATACATACAAATAAATACCTAAATTTTGGTAGTTTAGAAAGGTGCAAGCAAAGTAACTTACTTACTTCATCAGTGACAGAAACTATTAAGGTCAAATCCAGAACATCTGACATTAAATGTGCAAAATGGGACATACTTATCAGGTGTTAAAAGTGAAAGTTTGCAGCTTGTTACTTACACTCTAGATACTTAAAATTACCCACAAGTCTGACTGTTCCCTAACCAAAACATTTTATTTGTTAACAGTGAGAACTCTAGATAATATGAAGGAAAGTGTAGTTCAGTATCTTAGAACACTTTCCCAAAGTCAGATAAATTAGCAAGTGCAGGCACTTTTGGCACTGTCTGTTTTATAACTACTGAAATGTCATAATGGAATAGGTTAGTCACTAACCAATTCCTTGAAGTCAGAATGTTGACTACCTCTAGAAGGAGAAGTCACATTAGAACCAGAGCAGAGAATTCAATGATGGTCCTTCATTATTCAAAGACTGGCTTTTTATAGTCAAGACATTTTGACAAACATAATGACAGTTTGACATTTTCAGTCATATGAACATTTGCTTTTAAGACTTCAAAGGCCAAGGCCCAAGTAAGGCATATAACTGTAGGTATTCATGGCTTCCAAGAAACTGATCATTTGAGCTCATGCTCTGGTGTCAGCCCAGGCAAGAAAGCATTACTTAAAATGAAAATCACTAGCCTAAACCACTGAAAACAGTGTTTTTGCAAAAAAATGTGGCCAGAGATGAACTTAGGATGGCTGGTATGAAGCCATCATACAACCTACAATATGAAGCAAAAAGAAGTTGCCCATGAATAAGGGCAGCATTCTGTATCCTCAGGCACATGGAAGAAACCAAGAAAAAGTTAGCAAAATAGAAATGACAGAACAGGACAAAGTCTCCCAGACAATTCTTCTAGACAAGACAGGAACACTGGTGAATCAGAGACAGATATCCCAGAAGGAGATCAACTCTACTTGGAACCTGGCTAGGTTAATTCTTTGAATTAACCAGAATTTTTCCTTTCACTCAGCCAAAAAAAAAAAAAAAAATCATGTTCAAATAGTAAAACTTTACAGCAGAGCTGAAGCCATTTTCATTGTATGGTTGATTTCATTGTCAAAGATTAATATCTTCTATAAAAAATGGATCATAAGTTTGCTGAAAGCTTGAGCAATTTGGTAGAGCCTTCTTAAGAAAAAATTCAAATTATACCTATCAAATTAAATATATAGCTGTTAATGTCAAACTGTAAAGTAAGGGGCCCATCCTTCCTGGGAATGGGACTTCCAGGTAGAAAAGTCCTAAACTGAGAAAACTAGAGGTAGCTCCTGCCATTCTAGTCATGCTAATGACCCTCTCACTATCTGAAGGAAGATCCAACTTATGCCTCTCTTGAAACCACCTTTTCCCTAAACCTAGTAGTTATGAAAGGGATTGTAAATGTCCCTCAAAGGCAAATTCTTGGCCCCAAGATGCTGGAGTTTTTGGGACATAGTAGAAACACTGGGAGGTAAAGCATAATCAGGAGAGGTGGTACCCTGTGGGTTTGTCCTAGAGGGGATATCTCTCATCTTTACTCCTTCTCACAACTTCCTGGCTTCCATGAGGTAAGTAGCATTCTCTGCAAGATCTTCCTGTTGCCATGATACTCTCTGCCTCACCAAAGACCTACAGTAGAGGTAAGTAATCATGTTCTGAAACCTCCGAGACTGTGAGCCAAAACAAATGCTTCATCTTTCCATGCTGTTTGTATCAGGTGTTTGGTCAGTGACAGAAATCTGACTAACTCCAGAGCCTCTCAAAGGGTTGATGCAAGTGAGGAGACTTGAAGCTTACGTCTACTGGTTTTGTGACTAATCCATTCTACCTGTTACAGTAATTGTTCCTAGTATTTTTTGTTGTACTCAGAATATTCAAACCATGTAGTGATTACTGCCAGGAAGTCATTTAAATTTTGGTTCCTAATGAATGAAGCCACTGTTTTCTCTCCTGTGCAGTAATAATGGTAGTGCTGCAAGGATGTCAAGGTATGTCTTAAAGTCTGGGGGTCTATAGCTCAGCCTCTCATTCTGGGGATGTACATTACTGATTGGATTCAACAGAAGTTACAACATAACAGACTAGTTCCAGTTTCACATATTTCTTTTATCAGAACTTTAACGATTTGCTTAATTCTTTTTAAAAAGAATGTCTATTATACATTTCCATGTGATACATAAGAACCATGGTGTCATAGTGCTGGAAGGTAGCTCAGAGTTGGCAATTGTAACAGCTGTACTCTGACATACTCCCCATCTCAAGGGGCTGTTTCCTATGCATAGAAGAGTTATGAGGGAAGCACAAATTAAGTCAGCTTCATGGGCAGGAAAGGTCTCTCTGTGGCAACAGTTAAATTACAACGAGGTTAGACAGGGATTAACATCTTTTTCCCCTACTTCGAAGGTAAAAGACAACATAAGAGCCAGGTGCTATACCACTGAATCTATTCTTCATTATAGAGAGGCAAACTTAATATAACATAGATTCTGTATGATTCTATAAAACTGTAATACAACCAAGATAAAGTGAGAATTTTGCTTGAGATAGATGTGCTTCTAACTGTTAGTACATTACTTAATTCATTAAAAGCCAAAACTTTCCACTGAATACCTTGAGGAGGAGTTGATCCATAAAACTGAATGTCATTATCTTTATATTAATGTCTAAAGGTACTAATCTAAGCATCAGGATAATAATGATGATGGCAGTAACAAAAAGTAGTTCAATAGCTTCCTCTCAATGTTACTTTAAAAGGGAAGCATTTTAGTAAAGATGAAAATGACTCTAAATTTTTGTGTTCATCCTTTGTTCCTAATTATAGAGGTCATCGCCGCCTTTTCGGGAATCCAGAAATGCTTCATAGAAATATTGTCATATTTACTTTGGTTGTTTAGAAGCCAGGACAACAAAGTTATGTTTCAGTGACCAAACACTCTGAAGCCATGCTTGAAAAGTTCATCAATACTAAACAAAAATGTCATGATTCTATTTAGAAAGATCTTGATGAGGATGGAGTGATGCCTCACTGATAAAGAGCACTAGCTGTTCTTCCAGAGTACCTTGGTTTTGATTCCCAACAGCTACAAAGCAGCTAACAATTGTCTGTAATCCAAGATCCAGGGGATCTAACACCCTCTACTGGTCTCCATAGACACTAGGTATGCAAGTGGTGAATAGATGAAGATAAAACATCCATACACATAAAAAAATAAAAGTCACCAATTTCATCCAGCTAAAAATTCTGTAACTACAACAGATAAAATTCTGTCCCAGTCAGATATACTGGTATAATAGTGGCACAAGTGTTATGGACTAACCAACCACTATTTGATTGGAGTGAAGGCCCATTCCATGATATAAAATCCATACCTGACATTGCTAAAGTGGGCAAGAACCTGAGACTACATAGTTCATGGGCCAAAGGGTAAAGCCTACTGCTATTATTCATCCAAAAATATAGCAATAAAATGAATCTTAATGACATATTGCTGCTGTACCTATAGACTAGTGCCTCACTTAGCCCTCATTAGAGAAACCTTTTTCTTGCAGTAGATACTAAATTAACAAAAAGATCCACAACTGAACAATGTGCAGAGAAGGAGAGAACCCTTCCCTTAAAGCTGAGAGATCTAGGGGAAGGGGAGGTGGCAAGATGTAAGAGCCAGAGGCGGCAGATGACTCCAAAGAAATAGTGTCATCCAGACAAAAACAAGCTGACACACATTTAAATTCACATAGACTCCGAGTGCATGCACAGGACCTGTACAAGTTCAAACCTGACAAAAAAGGCAGCACTGGGAAGGAGAAGTGGGCACAATGTCTCACCCCCAACCAAGAAACTATTTGCAAGTGATACCTACTAGGAAAGGGAAAAATCAGTTTTCTTCAAATCTACCAGACTCCAAAGCAGGCCTCATGCACAGGAGTAGTTGGCCAAGACAATATATAATCACACAGAATAGAATATGACATAATGACCATATTTCTGCTTACCCTAGGCCTAACGGTATAATTACTAGTAGATTGAAGAACCACCAGCAAATCATTTTGTCCTGCCAATGATGTTTACATAAATATCTGCACTATATACAAAGGATAATGCTGACAGACAGAAGATGTTGGAGAAGTTACAATATTCAAAAGTCTAAATGCTTAGGAAAAAGACTGAAATTTTGATAAGATATTTTAGTTTCTTGTTTTAGATTTATTTTTATTAAAATATTTATATACTTTCATACAATATATTTTGACCATATTCTATCCTATCCCAAAGCTCCTATCAGATTTTCTTCCTACCTACCCAACTTCATATTCTCTCTCTCTTCTGTTTCTCAAACAAAAAAACACTTGAAAATCCAAAATAATAACACAAAATTACCAAAGATGAAACAAAACACCCATAAAATGGCTATGGCTGCTTTGTCCTACAAAGGTTGGGGAGAGTTGTTGTCATGGGCCCATAAGCTTACAAAGCTGAAACCATTTCCTATTTCACCCTTAGTAGAAAAAGTTTGCTGATCATTGTGACATGACTCACAGAAAATCAAAGCAAAAATGATCCTGCCAGATCACTTAATCCAGTGATTCAAAAGCCTAGACACACATTATTATCACCTGGACACATTTCAAAACACAGACAAGTCCTGTCACCTTGTCCCCAGCAGAAGAACTAAGTTCACTGCCCTTTGTGAGCCTCAAGAAGCTTTATTCTGGCATTTATTCATGTTCAGCCAGATTGAGAGCCCATGATCTAATCCATTCTTTCACTGTACAAATGAGAAAGTCTAAACCAGGAAGTTAAAGTGACAGGTACAAAGCCCTAATCACTTTTCAAGCCTATCACATATTTTTGTACACTCCATGATGGAGTTCATAAGACTCTTGTACTAATTCAAGGCTCAAGAATATCATACTATCATTTAGTTTTTCTTCATTGGCTTGCTGTAGGTTTTAGATCAGCTGTAGTAACTACAGAGTAACAATCAATGGATTTCAGCATTTAGGATGGGTATGGTGTGTGGTTTTTGTCAGATTTGGAATAATGCCTACATACACCTTAGGAGTTGACATTTTTATGTGAAATGGTTAAGAAGAGAGAGAACATCAGAATTGCCAGCAACCTGAAAAATTTACTAACCAAAACATTTCATCTCACAAAAGAAGAAAATAAGGCTCTGGAGATGGGGAGATTACTTGCCTAAAGACACTCGACAGAATGAAATACAAGGCTCTCTGTAGGTGGATGGGTATATGCCTTGAAAAATACATCACAAAGACTTGAAAGATCAGCAACAAACCACAATCAAGCTCCCATTAAAAGGAGGCAAAAGACAAGAGGATAAATCAATTCTTCTGTCAGATCCTTATAAGAGAAGATGCTTTCAATACAAGAGCATTCTGTAACAGCAGCCATAAAGAAAAGAAAATTTCCCTTTTTCTCCTCCCACCACATTTCCCATTGCTCATTCTACAATTAGTCACATGATCCTCAGTGGAACACAAAACAAACACAGGTGATGAAAGCACAAAGGAGAAACAGAGGGAGTTTGTATTGACAGAAAACGCTTCTCAAATTGCACCAACCATGCAAGAACTTTCTGAAACTCCATTAATGGGGATCTAAATGGAAGCCTTGTAAGTTCATTGTCCTTAACCTGGTGGCTTCCTTCCTTTTATCAGGGACATACAGTTCAGTTCAACAGGATAATCATCTAGTGGAAACAGGGATGCTTATCTGCTGGTTTTCTTGGAAAACTAAGACAGTAGCATGCACATATTAAGATTATTCACTTTATGTTTCCTCTGTGGTAAACAGTTCTGGAAAGATATGAGTTACCAAATAAAGAAATTATGTGTGAGCACCCCTTAGTCACCAGATCATGTAATAGTGCTACGTTTACAACATTACCTTTTACACCCCTGCTGGCTCTTGTTTATTTATTTAGCCTTCACAAAGAGAGCAGACAGAACCTTTGTCTTCTTTTAACGGTCCCTTAAGATCCTGTGTATATTTGGGGGAGATGTACAGGAACTCCTATCCTAGCATGCCAAATCTACTAGAAAATAATCTAACTGCATGTTTTATGGATGCATGGAGGTGTCAAGATGGTAGCTGGATATGCTTAGATAATGAGAGAGAGGTACACACTAAACATATGAATCAATAATAAAGAGACAGCTTTTGAATTATGAGGTTAGCTACCAATAGCTAGAGAGAATTCAGATAGAAGATAGCTATAATGCAAGTGATGTTTAAAAAGCTCAAGAGATGACAGTCCAGGAGACAACAGGAAAACGAAGTATAAGGATTCATCCATGGAAAATACTCCTCAACAACTGCAAGAGATGAAGATATGATGTTGTGCAGGACATGATGTTTATTGTGACTTAAGTGGGTGATGAAAATGAAATAAACTGTGAAGAATGGAAGATATAACAGAGAGAAGCAATCTCGGTTAAGTTTCTCTATAAACAGGTCAAAGAGGTAGGGTAGGAACTGGAGACCAAAAGAGAGTATTCACTGATAAGACAAGGCTCACAAAGGGCAGGGAACTAACAGTATTGGCCTGTATGTAGGAGCAAGGACATAGTGGGGGAAGGGTACATATACTTAGAGGGTATGTAAGAACTCAAGCTCTGAGATGTTATGTGCACTGGAAGATGATCTAGCAGTGTGATGTATTAAGAAAGCTAGTAGATAACAGTGATGCAATTATTTCTGTGAGATATGTAGCAAGGTCATTGTAGCAATGACATCACACTGAATTTTTGCTTAAGGTTGTAAAACCCTTGATAGTTAGATCAGGTGGACATAAAATTTGGAGGCATTGTTCAGTCTCTCTCCCCTCTGACTCACAAAGGAAGAGGTGAAAACAAAGGCACTACTAGGTAGTTTTAGCAGCACTGTAGGGGGAGTAGCATGATGGGAGTTAATAGCAGACAGGGATCACAAACACCCAGGAAGGCCCACCGGCAGTGCTTGGCAGAAAAAATAAAAACATACACATGCTCTTTGTTGTCAAACAAAAGATTATAACTTTTAAAATGAAATCAAATGCAAATATTGAATTTTCATAGACCATAGCATAGACACAATAGGTTCTTGTAAAGGTCCTTTCACACACCATGATAGATACAATGTCAAAGAATAGGATATAAAGCCCAACACACCCATGGAAAAATCTGGAGAAATAAAATACTTTAAAGTGTCTCTCATGGAAACTAGACACATGGAGTAGAAATTTATTGAGCAAAGGTTTTGATATCCTATGTATATGCTATTCTAACAGGGGTGTGTAAACTGCAGTTCACAGGCCACATTCAGCTACATGTGGTCAAATAGAGCTATAAATGAAACCCAACACAAAATCGTAAACTTTCTAAAAACTCCATGTTGTATTGTGTGATTTGGTTTTGTACCTCAGTTGTACAGTTCTTGAATGTGAACTCTGTAGATGACAACATTGTGTCACAATGTCAAATGTTTGGCTTTGTTATTAAGCCAAAAAATTAATGTTGCAAAGAGAATTGTGAATGTACAAGGTAAAGAGATTTTTTTAAAAAGAAATAGGTAATGTACACAAGGGTTTTGAATTATAAAGTCACAGCTGTAAGAATTTAAGGAAATAAATGGAAACAGCATTTCTATAATATTCTTCAACTTACTTTCCACAGATACTATGTCTTTATTAGAGCTCTCAAAAACAAATGCAACCAAGGACAAGTGTGGAGGAGAGACCAGGAATCTGTCTAACTTAAAACCAAGTAAACTACATTAAGGGAATTATTAAGATACTTTAGCAAACTACGAAGACACATGGACAAGAAGAATATTTAAAAGATTTTATGTTTTGCCCCTGAGATATAGTTATGATTTTTGTTTTAAGAAAAACTAGATTATAGAAAGTTTGCAACTACATGAATGTGTGTCTGAAAACATAAGGAAAAGAAGTTGCATGATGATTTTTAACTGGGGATTCTAGAGCCTCCAGGAATGAAGTAATGGATGAATGCCTCTAGTTCAAAAGCCTAAGATTCAATCAAGGGTCAGCAAAGATGGCTCAGCAGGTAAAGGGAGTTGTTGCTAAATCTGATGATCTGAGCTAGGTCCATAGGACTCATGGTGAAAAGAAGGAACTGACCTGACAAGCTGCCCTTTGACCTCCACACTCATGTTGTGGTATGGACAGCCCTCACCCACATCAATAAATATAATAAAACTTTTTAAAAGAAATCAGTGGTGAAGTTCTTGGACTAACTCTAAATATATCTGAAAATATTTATTTCATTAAAATATAAATGTAAGTATGTGTAGTTTTCTTTCATTTCTCACCCTGGCCATTATAGGGTTAAGAGTCCTTGACACCACTTTAGCACATAAATATCACTTCATGTTCTCAACCCATGGTAGAAGGCACAATTAAGCCAAAAAACAATCTCTGAACATACAAGTACACAAATGCAGGACAGCATCAGTCAAGTGAAAAGGAGAGGAACAATGATAAATGCTGAGGAGGGAACAATTACTAAAACCAGACATATTAAAAATAAGACAGTAACATTATGGAAAGTGTCAGGCTCTGAATGTAAAACCTTAACACAGAAGAATTTCTTAAACAGGAAAAAATGCATAAGCCAGAAGGAAAAGACAAATAAACTAATCTCTATCAAATTCAAGGAGAGATACTATGAGTAAAGCCACTGGTTCAAGGGCCATTTACGTATATAGAACAGACAACTGATCCAGGATCCATAAACACCTACAAATCAATTGAGAAAAAACAAACAAACCGCAACACAACCCTATCTAGTTGAAAAGTAAGCAAACGACATAAACAATCACTTAATAGAAAGAAAAGACAAACAAAAAACAAATGGTCAAAAAGAAATAGGCATTGAGATATTCTGACATTTTAGTAGTTACTTCACACTCCTCAGATTGGCAAAATAAAAAAAATAAAAAAATAAACCTGACTAAGAATGCTGCTGGAAACCTTCACATACTCTATTAGTGCCAGTATATACTAGCACAACAGAACCCAGAGTAATCTGGCATCAGCTAGTGAAGTTAAGCTTGGGAAATTCTATTCCCAGCAGTTCCTCCCAGTCCTAGGATTTGCTTCTGAAAACTCCTGAGCAAGGAGACTTGTACAAGAACGTTCACAGTGACAATCCATGAGGATGAAAGATAAATCATGTCAGGGTTTAATGCATGATACAAAACGTCTTTAAATCTACCTGAACTCATGTAAAACAATCTTGTTTCTCATTAAAATAAAAAAATGATAAAAAATTTACCTGAACAACATTTTATTTCTTAAACTGGTTAACATATAGGTGTGTTTGTGTATGTGTATGATTACCTATTTCTGTTTTATCTTCAACTTTCCATAAAATTAAAAATAGTAACTTACCAAGCTATCCACATCAATGCTTGTGTTTACAGCCCATTGCAAAGTACTCATGATATTCATAGCTAAAGTTAGAATAATGCCAGTTGATCCTTCTCCTTCACCTAGACATGGAAAAAGGGTTTAAGCAAATGCACGTTATCTTTCTCTTCTGTGAATTATTTTACTCATATCTCTCTTATCACATGTCATTTCATTCAAATTTCAATTTAATGCTGATTTAGCAATTCCTAGGAACAATAATGCCCTCATAGAATAAGCTCTCAGCCAATTTTTAAAGTCAATAGAGACTGAATATTGGAAAATTTTTGCACTTTAAAATGCTGTTTAGGAACTGAAGGTAATGTTGGTATTAGGTAGACAACACATTTGTCTCTTCTACTATTAGTCTATATGTAACAATAAAAACAAATACTAGATTGAACAGCAGAAAAAAAGCCCTAGATCCAAATGAGCTCCTGTAAAAAAGTCAAAGAGGGATGCACACATTTGAGTATCTTCGGCAGAAATGCTTAGCACCTTTGCAATGGTCACTGTCTCTGATAATCAGAGGTTGTCCAGAAGAAAGTAGACTTGCTGTGTCACCAGGCAGTCAAAAAACTAATGTCAACTTTTTCTCAAGAGAAAAGTTTGCTCATTATACTAAAAGAAAGAAGGAAAAAGACCAATATGCTTGAAAAGGACAGTGCTAACATGATTTAGAGTAAATTTCTTTTAGGATTAGAAAGGACAACTAATTAAATTTAAAAAAAATTCAGAATTATGATCATAAAAATATCCAAGATAAATATTCATAAATTATTATTAACTCAAATTATCATGTCCCAACTATAGTGCTTTAATCTAGCAATAACTAATTACCATAATGTTAGACACAGATGAGCAAGTCACACTATTATTGACTGAAATTTTTCATGTGTACATTTTCTCCAGTTTAAGATCCAACACAGACAGCACATAACTGCTTTTCTAGCATCAAATAATGTATTGAAAATTGTTCAAAGTTCATCCGGGTCTCCTAGATATTTCTTATGTGAAGGCTAAAAATAAGTAAGATAAAATTTCACTGATTACGACAACAAGTAATGTAATAGTTACAGACAAGACTACACTGTTTTGAAAAAAATATCACAGTACTATGGAAGAGGTATTACTGTGTGTCTGTGCACACAAGAACAATTGGAGAAGTCATTCGATGCCTGTAAGTTAATACAAATTAATATTAGTTGAGACCAATAGGGTCTGGTCAGCAATGGCTGAATTCTTAGGCCGTGCTTCTCAAATCAACTGGAGGTGCTGTACAATGCTGACCTTGGTAAGCCAGGACTTGATCAGAATTAATTATTAAGTTTTACTCCATGTAATTCCGTCATATTTGATCCACTTTTAATAAGCTTATATAAAAATAATCAACACTCTGTTTCCCCCAAATCATTTTAAGGTACTCTTCTGCACAGCTGAAGAGTCACAGACATGCCTACCTATTTATATCATTCTCATAGATTCACTTCCCAGTGAAGCATTGAGAAAGCAATGCATGGGGAAGTTGACCATCCTCACAGCAGTTGTGTATCTTCAGAGGGCCCAAAGCCAAAAGGAATCTGCTTTCCATACTCTCTAGGCCTTTATAATTAGACGGAGTTTCTCTACCATTAATTCAAAAGGCAGAATGGAGAAGCCACATGAAGTTCATGAGGTGTGGTCCTTGTAAATGAAGGCAACTAATCAATCTTTAAGGGATGATGGAGGGGGAGAGAAGGAGGGAGGGAGAGGGAGACACAAAAGAGAGAAAAAGAAAGAAAGAAAGAAAGAAAGAAAGAAAGAAAGAAAGAAAGAAAGAAAGAAGGAAAGAAGGAAGGAAGGAAGGAAGGAGGGGAGGAGGGGAGGGGGGAGGGAGGGAGGGAGAGGTGGGAGGAAGGGAAGAAAAAATACACACACGAGAGGACATGAAGTGTCCATAGGAAGTGCTGAACACAAGCCAGCATCTGTTTAAGAGACAGAAGCATGCCTATGCCTGACTCTGGTGCCTGTTCTTGTCCCTCCAGCTACCCAAGTGTGACACCCACCCTGAAGCTGCATGAGGCCTTCTGATAACTCATCAAATGGTGGTTCCTTTAGGGTTGAGCAATTCTATTCTTATAATCAAATAATGTTGCAAACATGGCATTGGTGTGACATTCATTCTGAACTTCTGCCATACATACAATATGTAATGTTTTATACATAATAAAATGTTATATATAAAACATATAGCATTTTGGCTCAGAAATCCAACACCTTAAAATAGAGGTACTCATTTATCTGTATAGATTTTAATTTTCTTTTCTGACGTGCATTATGTCACATACTCTGTCTTTTTTGCTCAAAAATAGTAAATTTCAGAACCTTAGTATTTGAAAAATAACACAGTTTATCTAGATTATTTTACTTCTGTGGCAATTTTTATTTCTTCAAAATTCAAATAAGACAAAGAATTTTACAAATAAGCATCTGTTAAAAGAAGAAAATTTACAGGAACGATGAGAGAAGCGCGCATGCATGTGCAAATGCATGTGTTTATTTGTGTGTTGTGTATGTGTTTGTGTGTGTGGATGTGTGTGTACATGTGTATGTGTGTGTGTGTGCATGTGTATGTATGTGTATATGTGTGTATGTGTGTGTATGTGTGTGTGTGTGTATGTGCATGTGTGTGTATGTGTATGTGTGTGTATGTGCATGTGTGTGTATGTGTGTGCATGTGTATTATTGTGTTATGTGTGTGCATGTGTGTATGTATGCATGTGTGTGCATGTGTATGCATGTGTGTGCACATGTATGTATGCATGTGTATGTGTTGTGTGTATGTGTGTGCATGCGTATGTGTGTGTATTGTGTGTATGTGTGTGTGCAGATGTATGTATGCATGTGTGTGCATGTGTATGTGTGTATGTATTGTGTGTATGTGTGTGTGCGTGTATATGAGTATGCGTGTGTGTGCATGTGTATGTGTGTATGTGTGTGTGTATGTATGCGTATGTGTGTATGTATTGTGTGTATGTGTGTGTGCGTGTATATGAATATGCGTGTGTGTGCATGTGTATGTGTGTATGTGTGTGTGTATGTATGCGTGTGTGTGCATGTGTATGTGTGTATGTATTGTGTGTATGTGTGTGTGCGTGTGTATGTGTGTGTGCGTGTGTGAGTATGCGTGTGTGTGCATGTGTATGTGTGTGTGTGTATGTATGCGTGTGTGCATGTGTATGTGTGTATGTGTGTGTGTATGTATACGTGTATGTGCATGTGTATGTGTGTATGTATTGTGTGTATGTGTGTGTGCATGTGTATGTGTGTATGTATTGTGTGTATGTGTGTGTGTGTATGTATGCATGTGTGTGCATGTGTAGGTGTGTGTGCATGTGTATGTGTGTGTGTGCTCGGGCTTGCATGCACATGCACATTTCTCTCTCCAATTCAGAGATTTCCTTAAAACAGAAATCTATTAATTCTGAAGTCAGGATTCTTTGCCAACATTACCACGAGAAGACTTTTTTTTTCTATTAATCACATTCATGCCATCTGAACCAGTATCTCCTCATTTTTAAAACAGTGGAACCAGGGGAAAATACCATATAAATCTTTAAACCAAATAAATTATTTGGAAACAAAACAACAGAAATGCAAAGAAATCACTTGTCCTTGTGGATAAGCTCCATAATACTTTTAAAACATCTAAACTATTTAATTTTAATTAAAAATGCATTTTATTCAATGACAGAAATTTTTACCTAGATGCTCAGCAAAGTTGTTAATAAGTTCACAGTACCTGTTGTCAAAATGGAAATGAAGGTAACAACAATGAAGAAGAGGACAAAAATCATGTCTATTCTCATTTGGAACCAGCGTAAGGTTGACAGATACATAAACCAGTTGGCAGTGTGTAAATTCAGAGCTTTGTGGAACAGAGTTTCAAAGTAGGGTTGGCGTCCAAAGGCACGAAGTGTCCACAGTCCTTTTACACTTGTAACAAGGTGGGTGAAAATTGGACTCCTGCCTGTGAATCATTCCATTGGAGATAACATGAAGCTTGTAATACAGAACAGAATTTCACATTACCATGCTCTGACAAAGATTAACTTAGGAGCAACAACATATAAAGCATCACTGGTTGGAGGGGCTCTTACCCCAAGACAAGCTTACTTTTATAATTTATAGTTCAAGGCCCCTCCTTTCACCAGCCAATCATGGGTGATAATTCAGTACAGAATTATTCTCCTTTATAACTCACATTTCTTGGCAAACAGTAGTCATTATTCTTGGCTAATCCTAAATTACTAACTGCTGAGAAAATGAGTTTTGTTGTTAAGAGTCAAATTTCTAAATCTCTCATTGAAAATTTTCTTTGAATTGATTTAACTTTTAAGTTTCAAAGAAACACTTTGAGCTTATTCTGTTATAGAAAATTTCCCCACACCAAGGCTTCTTTTGAAAGACAAACTACCTAAAGAGCTCAAGCAAAGATTAACCAAAAGAAGCCAGGACATTAAGGAAAACGAAGAATTCTGTCTGGTTTCACTTGAAATCTAGGCGAAACTCTGAGGAATGAAAGCATTACTGTTTTTACTTTGACCAATGTAAGAAATTATGAATATCTATGAATAATTATGGTATGGTTATATATTTGTTTGAAGACCAAAACAAAGTCATACTGAATGACAAATTAAGTCCATGTGTACTTTGTTTTATTACACATCCAAAAAAATCATTGTTAGGCTGGGGAGAGCTAAGTGGGAAGTGTGCTTGCTGTACAAGCATCAGGACCTGAAATTGTGAAACACTGGGCCTGGCCTGAATGTCTGTAATGCTAGGGGTAAAGACAGGTGGGTCCCAAGGCCTCCTGGGGCAGTCATTCTAGCTGAAGCAACAAGCTTAAGAGCTTAAGGTCTCTCCTCTCTCTCTCTCTCTCTCTCTCTCTCTCTCTCTCTCTCTCTCTCTCTCTCTCTCTCTCTCACACACACACACACACACACACACACACACACACACACACACACACACACACGAAGAACGAAGGAAGAAGAGGAGAGGAAAGGAAAGAAAAAAGTAAAAAAAAAAACAATTGACAAAGATTTCTTGACATCAGACTGCATGGGCAAGCATTCCCCACCCCCACACACATATCCTACTGTTCTATAATATTACATATTACAGCATGAAACTTTTTGTTGGAAAGTAGGATAATGGTAGTAAATCACAAAAAGCTCCTGTGGCTCCCTTAAGTCCAGGAGAACCCTGCACATCCATTCCATGCTGTACCTTCAGATTCCAGTTGTTTGAGTTGTTGGGAGGTATGAAGGAAATATGCCCTCAGTAAGATAAAGACCACTAACCCAGGCACGGTTGCCAGGAAGATGTAGGGCTGCAAAACCGACACGACTATTATAGCTCCAATCACAATGAACAGCAACTGTGGGATAGAGAAAGCATGGTGGTGAGGACAGATTTTCACTCTGGAAAGTGGACACAGTGTCTTGGTGACACATCTACACCTATTATTGCACTTGTTCAATTCTTAGTAAGGAAACAGTGCGTTCTCCAAGGAGGATACTATCTGAAAGGCACTTTCTTCAGGCTACACGGAAACAATTTTTTCTTATCTTAGGATGTTTTTATTTATCAGATATAAACTGTGTAAAAAGTAAATTTTACATGACAATGATTTTCTTCATCCAATCCTTTGAAACAATGAATTTTTTAAATAATACAAGGGCAAATGATAATTTTCATGATTTTGTTAAGAGAGTTTTTTAAAATGGAGCATTCTCAACACAGCATTTTGAGTCACAAATATCTGTTCTAAATATAGGTTTAGTCATATAGGCAAGCTCAATTTTCTGACCCAAGCTTTTCATATTAAATACTGAAAGTATTATTTAATGTCTTACTCCCTTCTCAAAACTCACCTATTCCTATTGTAATAATTAGAGATACTCTAATAATTAAAAAAGATTATGGTAGGTAGTAGATTTAATTTGAAATTAAGCATTTTTCCTATTTACACTGTCAAAATGTGTTTTGCCTACCAACACAGACATTTCTCTACATTACCTCCCAGGAAACTAGACTGCTGTTTGCAATATTGGCACGTGTTTAGCAGATGGATATCGACATGACATCAAGCACACATTACTTTCAAAAGGTAAAACTTCTCCTAATATTTATTTCACAATAGCTCATTTGGATATGCTAACCATAAATAATAATCATTTTAAACCCAACCTAGTGTAACTTCCATATGCTAATGAATGAGCCAAATCTTCACTAGGTTCCTTGGGTTAGCTAGCTGGTACCCTTACAGGGAATTGTCAGGGTGGATTTTTAGATCTATGGAAATCTTTCAGTTGTTTGCTACTTCATGAAGCTGGAGTAGCTCTAGGACTTCAGCTGAAACTTTTCAAGCTTCATGGGACTTGAAAGCCATAACAAATTAAAAAACAAAACTTTAATTTGCAGGATAAATATTTGAAAATTAACTCAGATTTCTGAGGTGAACTTTAAATTGACAGAAGGCACTCAGTAGACCATAAAAATAAGGAAATAATTATCAATCAGCACTATTTTAATACTTTAGCATACAGACCCAGATATATGTCCACATTCTAGTTAATAATTATTTTACTGCATTGCATTATATTATACTTTATTAGTATATTCGTATTATGCACCTATTATTTACTTTCCTGGAATGGGGAACTAATGACTAGTGTTAAATAGACACAAAGTCACACTTTTGAGCACCTGAATCAAAACATGGGTTAAAAAATTCCAACAGGTGCTGCTACTGCTAAGTTATATCTTTAAACACAGCAATGAAGGAAATCCAAAACACAGTTCACTTAGAACAGTAAGTGTATTTGATTATGTCAATCATTTCAGAGGAGATAAACCAACAGCTGGTTTCTCTGCATCTGCTGATGTTGCTTGTGTATACACATGAGGGTGATAGTCCCTATTTTTTTTATTCAAGTTCTTTCAATATAGGATTATTTTGGAGAGAAGAGAAGGGAACAAGATATAAGAATGAGTCATCCCAATAAGAGCAGTGTTGTATTACAACTATTTCTCCAAGTGCATTTAGTCTGTGAAGTGTCAGGAAGCCATCAGGAAGCTCAGAAGGCTGTATCTGGATCAGCAGGCAAGGGTATCAGCTTACAAGTCCCCTGTGTCTTGTGACCTTGCAGTCCTATTGTGGCTCAAGGTCATGTTCATAAGCTGGCTGGACAGTCAGTTTCACAGCATGGCTATCCTGCAGGTCGAGTCACAACTATTATTTAGGAGTAGCCCTCATAGAATCTTCATGTTTTCAAAAAGTCATCTTCTGCCTCTCCATTGAGTCCCATTTTGTGGAGAAACTGTTTATCTAACTTGTATTCCTCATGGATCAGGCTGGATTGGAGTGTAGCCTATCCAGGGACTCCATTTTCATTTCAGTGTGGGACTAAAGAAATGGAGGGTGCTATCAAATAGATTTTATGGTCAATGATTGATGGAAGGTGATCTTTTGAGCCCTTCAAATCAATCCAAGCAGGTGGGTCTGCCGGAAATAAACACACCTGCCTAGTTACTGAGTTCATTAAATTTGTGACTTATAAAGACTGCTTTCCATGAAAGTTAGTTGTTATCCAGGACTTCAACTATTGTAGGTAAAATCAGCAAAAATTCATTTGCCTTTTTTGAAACTATTGAGAAAACTTTATGGCTCATAGAAAACTCTTGATAATAGTTATCAAGAGTTTTTCAAACTGTACAAACCTGGATGAAGTCAAATATGGTAAGAGGTAGAAAGTCATCCAAAATTGCAACATCTTTGGAGAATCTGTTAATAATCCCACCTGTGATACAAATAAAAATTCTCAAAAAGTAATCACATTTAAAAGAACATCAACATATTTCATGTTCAATTTGGCTTACAGCCAAACAATTTAGATTAAGAATTTTCATCTAATCAGAAGATCAAGGACTTATCAAATATTAGCTTTGCTCAAAATTCTAACATGTATTGAAGTTATTGTCTCTTACTTTTGAACTTTTATAAAACACAGAGCCCTTTAAGAGTCAGCTCAAACTAATGTCTTGAAATCAGGTTCTTACTATAATTAAAGTGAGGTGTGGCTGGTCATCCTACCACTCAGACCTCACTTCTGCCACTCTGAGTTTCAAGCGACCTTAATGGGTGTGTGTTCATCATCTCTCTACATTCATCTCCACCACATAGGGCAGACACACCCTCCCTCTGGGTGTGCCCTCCAGATGCAACTCTGCAGAATCCACAGCGATCTCCTTCAAAATATGCCAGATGGGTCATCCTTCTTTATTTTCTCCATCTTCTTCACTGGTAATCTAAGCTTCAACCTGCACTCTAAATTCCAGACTCAGACATCTAAGTTTTGATTATCTGTTGCCCCAAATGAACTAGAAATCACATGCCCGGGACAATGCTGGGCACAGAGATGATAAAGGTGACTACTCACTCCCTTTGTCCTTGAGGGATTCACTGTCTACAAAGGAGCTAAGCAATTTGATAAACTGTAGCATAACACTATGGCAACATTGTAATAGTTAACCTTATCATTCATTCACTATTAACTTCAGAATAAAGTCCAAAATTCTTTGTTTAATATTTAAAATATTTAATACTTTCCAAGAGTGTGTCCTTAAATAACCTTGATTCCTCTAATGAAATACACTGTTTGAGGTGAATGTGTCTATTCTTTAGACCGTCTAACCTTTCCTACCACAGTACTTGGCCTATGTGCTGTTTCCTTCTATCTAAAACCCTTTCTCCTCATCTCCTTTTGCCAAATTTGTACTTTCCTGGCTCAACTCAGATACCCTATCGGCAAAACTGAGTTGGTACTTGCTGCATCTGGAAGTAATCTCTTCCTCTCCTTGTTACAGAGACTACATAAATGCTGTATATCATAGTTGCTTGTGTGCACATATGTCATATCTCTTTTCCCACATGGTAGATTTTTGAGGTGAATGGGATTATTCCATGTTTATTTTATATGACCCAATAACCAAAGCAAAAAGCCTTTTGTAGACGTGATATCTATCTATCTATCTATCTATCTATCTATCTATCTATCTATCTATCTAGATATATATGTTATATATATGTTATATATTAACATATTCATTAAGAATATTGGTATATCCTTTCATAAATAACCCAGATAATGAATGCATACCCCATGACATTTAAAATTACCATTTAGAGACTGAAAGTTAACTTTGACAAAGAGTGTCATTATAATGATGTTTCTATTTCAAATTTTATTTCAACTAGTAGTGTTCTAGCTAATATAACCACACTTCGTTGAGGACCTAAATTATGAATCTATGTGAGCACAAATTCATTTGAGTGTGACAAGGTAGGGAAATGTAGCATAAGAAAGTCAAAGAGTCAGAGATAATTAATGTCATGGAAAATCAAGGTCAAGGTATGATTTTGAAGAACGTATCTAGGAGAAATTCTAAGGGGTTGTTGCCAAGTATAACAGAATAGCTATGTAACAGAAGAAGAATCATACACCATAAATCTAACAGTTTCTTATTTAATAGAAAGCAAAATTCTTATGGACAACAAGAACAAAAAAAAATGAGAAAAGGCCAAAAGGAAATGTTCTATGATCAACTTGCTTAGTTGATCAAGAGGGTGAATAAGGAGGAACACAAATAACACAAAGGTGATTAGAAATTCACCTAAAACCAGATGAATGTTTGAGAGACAAATGAGAAAAGAAGAATGTATGCTCATCACTAACATGTGAAAGAGAGAAGACAGAATGCACTGAGGTGTTCTGGAGAGGGAAAGAAAAGTGCACTTCCTTTGGGAGCAATACCCCCAGAAGGGAATGACAAAGAGACACTAACATTTATTTCACATAGGATGTTAACAACCATAATAACCATTCAGATGTCGCCAAACTTAGACTCAAATGTTTGTGTCCTTTCCACTGTGATTCACGGCCCGTGTTGTAGTTTGCCAGAAATGGGGAAAACCCCTACCCTCTTGGGATTTCAGAAGTCAAGCTCACCAGATCAAATGAATTGGCCATTCCCTTAATTATAAAATTGCTCTAGCAAAGGAGGATGACCAGGAGCATATTCAAATGAGGCAACCCTTTGGTGAGACAGAAGGGCTCCAGGAAAAAATATCATTGTTTTTCTAGTACACCAACACTTAACTTCTGTCACCTAGAAAACCTGATGTGCATTTATTTTGAGGTTTTTAGAAACAGACCATGCTAAAAAGTCTCAATTCTCCAACTTATTTTATATTTAGTATAATTTTCGTGCCTGATCTCTCTCCTTGCTTGTGAACACCTCTGGGGAAAGAATGAAATCTGGTTCATATTTATGTTCCAGGCTTTCCCTGGCTTAGGACCACACAGAAGGACCTCCAATTACTGCCATCAGGACACTTAGGGTACTCATTCTCTTCACAGTCTTTAAATGTGAGCTTATCCATAGGTAATGATTGTAACACATTTTCAAAGAACCTTATTACCACTGATTTTCAAATGTTTGGTTCTTTTTCCCAATTCTCTTACTTTCTGTGACTGTAATTACAATGGTGTCAAAATGCCTGTTACCACGTACCATGCCCTACAGTTGTCTTAAAATATATTTAAAATCTTCCCCTGTCCCACAAAGTCCTTTAATGCATTCATATGAATGCTCTTGAAGACTCTCATGATACAGATATTCTCCCCATCAAGACACTTTTCAAAGTAGAATTTTATGTTTTTCCATGACAACTTCAAATTTCTGCCTCCTGTAAACAATATTATTCATGACCATATGATGCCTGGGAAAAAGCTAGACCAAGTATGTAAAAAGAAAACATCCAAGTTATCCAAAAGAAGCTGCTTTTACTGAGACTATAGCATCAGAATCCCGCTATGACAAAATCAGTTACCCACCCGGCAGTGGTGACACGCACCTTAAATCCCAGCACTCAGGAGGCAGAGGCAGGAAGATCTCTGTGAGTTCGAGAACAGCCTGGTCTGCAAGAGCTAGTTCCAGGACAGCCTCCAAAGCCACAGAGAAACCCTGCCTCAAAACTTCCTCCTCCCAAAAAACATTAGTTACCTTACTAGACTGACAGAGAAAACTGGGAACCATAGACCTGATTGACTGCAACATCTGAGGGATGTGACACAGGGCAGCGGAATAAAGGGAAGAGGCCTGCGCTCAAGTCCATGCTGTTGTTAGAAAGCAAGTAAGCAGACAGCTCCTTTTTATACCACTAATTGAAAGTACCTGCTTTCAGCGAGTTGAAGGTTGACATTGGTGCATGAAGAATAGAATGTAACATTTTCTGGTGTAAAATTTTTGATGCTGTGATTAGTGTGTGCACCAGCGGCAAACCTCTGAAGAAGCTCAAGGCAAGCAGAGTGTCAGCCACTCCCACGTAAATGTAAAAAATATAATAGAAGCTGGTATTGGTGATAATCACAAGATAGGTGTTATTTGTACTTTTAGTACCATTGTTCCCATTATGCATAGGGTTGCTGCAAAACATAAAAAAGTGTTATTTTACAATTGAATCATAATAAAAATAAATATAAAGAAGCATGAATGATTGGCTTAAAAAAAGACAACCCCTTAGTTTGATAAATTTTGTCTTGAAAAAAGTTTTAAGTTTTCTTATAATTGAAAAAGATGTAATTGATACTTATTTGAGCAAAACACTTAGTAGAAACTATTGCATTTCATGGAAACTGTAAACAACTAATTTTTTTAGATATAAATGAAGAGCTGAAGGCACTAAACAGCTTTCAACTTGAACAAATATAGCAAACTTTAAGAATCTTTTGAGGATTCAGCTAATAGTGGATTGAGGAAACGGTTCTTAAATTGTATCTTTATTGAACATGCACTTAACTATTTTGTTCTTGTCATCATTTCCCTAAATGATTCATTATAGCAATCACTTGCATAAAGCTTCTACTATACTAAGCATCATATAAATCTAGAGCTAGTTTAAAGTATATGTTCTGACATGCATAGGACACATACAAATACTATACAACTTTACATATGGGGCTTGAGTGTCGAATTTAGTACCTTTGTCCTGGAACCCAATCTCCTCAGAAACTGAGGAATGACTGTAACTTGTTTTTCTCCTCTCATAACTTGGAGGAATGTGGAGGGTACAATGAAACATAGTAGATATGGAAATATTTTATAATCTCCACATGGAAACAAAACAAAATCCACAATGTGTGGAATACTCACTTTTTAAGCAACCATAACACAAATAAAGAAGCAGCCACCTGAAATGGAACAATACACAGTTGATTTTTTCCTCCTAGCACCTTCACCCATGCTTCCCACACCATTTCTAAATTCAACATGACCAACATCAAAGTGCACACAATTTCAATTCTTGGCTTTGCACTTCGGAGTAATTATTTTAAGTGACACTACTGGGGCAAGAGCAAATTAAGCTTATGGAATTCCATTTTCACTCATTTTATCTGTTCCCTCATTTACTCCACAAGCACTATGAATTGAATCCTACAGGAAAGTTAAGATTCATCTACTTAAAGAATAAATTTTATTTTAGTTTATTTTATTAATGAAAATCTAATGGCATTATTTTAATCATCATGTTTACTCATTGTATACGTAGTCTCCATGTACGGTTTAAGTAGAAAAGAAAATCTTTGTTTTCTAGAGATTCAAGTCAGTGTAAAACAACAAGAAATCCAGCAACAATCTAAGCTTTTAAAAAAGTCTTCGTTCTTATACAAATGTCTTCCTCTGTCTTCAGACTAATCAAATACTCAGAACTCTAGATGAGACACAAGTACTGAGAGACTTGATTGTTACACTCATTCTTTGTTCCTGTTCCAATTAGAAGAAAGTCTGCCATTGCCAACACACTCTGAATAGGAGTAAATCCCAGAAATAGATGTTTATGAATGGAACAACAAACAATTTTTCTAAAGAAGGGGCCTAGGTCCTAATGTAAAGTTATTTCCTGGCTGTCACATTAATTTATCAATCCAAACTGTTTCTACTGACTGTAGTAAAAGCATTTTCAAAGACTTTGTAGGAGGCCTTCAGGAAAAATATTTGAGGGTTACAGAAACAAAAGAGTAACTATCATTTCACTCCAGAATGATTCAAGGCTATAAAGTTCATGTGATTTTTGAAAGAGGGATACTCCTCGATGATTAAGATACAGCAGCAACAAAATAGATAATAGTCATTTCCCATTTCTAAGCTGGGGAGGTTAAACATGATGCTATAGCACATGGAATACAGTATACTTTAATTCACAGATTTTTCACATATTTCATGTGACAAATAATGCCCTAAAATATACATCCACAAAAATATGATGCCTTGAAAGGACTACCATTATTGACAGCAAAGGCAGTATTATGGGAAAACCCCATGTCTCTTATTTAATTATCTAATGCATAGTCACTCAGGGATTCTTGATTAACAATCTAAAGAAACAGCAGCTCTCTGATGCAGGCTTAAAGACCATAAGACAAAAGAGTGAACGGGGTCTTCAGATGCTACAGTCAAAACACCCTCTGGTTATTGTAAAGGAAACAGGAAATATCCCTTAATCTATTGTTTAAATTTTCCCCTTCTAGTCCATGATACAATGCTAAGAAGGATCATTAGAAGAGTGGCACAATAGAAATATTAGTTTATTTGCTTAGTGTTAATAAGAACTTAAAAAATACATTGCTTTTTAGGGAAAATGTATAAAATATATACTTTTTCAAAATGACAATTCTGAAAAATGTTAGCAAATTAAAAATTGAGGTTTTTTTTTCTAGTTTAGCAACTGTGGAGAAATAGTAAAAGATGGGATGAGCTGCTAAATTTATTTCGTATTACAAAAAGGAAACACTGAATGAATGGTATAAAATCATAAATATAAATGGAAATACAGCCTTTATTATTAAAATAGGTATGGAAGAAGATATGCATCTTGGTGTTGTGGATTGGCACCTGTTCCATAATGGAATATACCTGGAGTCAAAAGAAATGCACAAATTGATACCAAGAAAGTTTAGTCTCACGGAAAATATGTGTAAATTTTGATTGAAAGAAACACAATTGCAGACATTAGCAAATATGGTGTTTATCTGTACAACCACACACATCATTTAAAAATTACTATATTTCTCTTATTACTCAGCATTTTGAGACCTACATAACTGGCTACTACTTACAGGTATTGGGAAAAAATCATGCCATTAGACTGTTTCTTGGCCCTAAGAGGGCATGAATGGTGTTTGTCCACCATGGCTTCCTTTCCCCTTCCCTTTTCTCCCTTCTCGCCCCCTCTCCCTCTGTCCCTCCCTCCCACCCTTTTTTCTTTCTTTCTTTCCTTTCTTCCTTCCTTCTCTCTTTCTTTCCTTTCTCCTTTCTTTCTTTCAGTAATAGTGACAGCTCAGTAAATAATGGATAGTGACGTGGCAAATGTTTTCTCTTAAATAGTTAAATTTCTTAACTATAAGATGTCCTTTCTGTCTTAGTTGAATGTTGATGGTTTGGATATAAAATGGCCCATAGGCTCATGTGTCTGAATGTTTGGTCTCAAGCTACTGTTCTTTTTAGGAAGGCTGTGAAATCTGCAGGTTCCTGAGCTTTGATGGAGAGTGTAGATCTTTGTGTAAAGGCCGTAAGCATTTACAGTCTGGTCCTACTTCCTGTCCATTGTTTGCTTTTTTACAGTATGCATGCAATCTGGCTCACCACCCTACTAGCCCTGCTCTCATGCCTTCCAGCCTCCAGTAATATATCCCCTCAAACACAAAGCCAAAAATCAATCCTTCCTTCTTTAACGTATTGGGTGCAGTGTCACAGCAACAGGAAAAATAATGGAGTGAAATAATATGGCATACTATGCCATGTCATTTTGAAAGACACCCAAACGTCCCTCAATGGAAGCTGCCTGAGACAAAGGTGCTACAGATGAACAAGAATCACCACCACCATGAGTCACCACCTGCATAGTTAATATCTAGAATTCTTTTCAGGGCTTAATTTCAATTAACATTCAATTTCAATTACTAAAAACTAAATATATAGAGATATAATGAACGACCTGAAAATTATAGATAATGAAACTATACTGTACTTGGGATTCGTGCTAGCTGTATGGATTTTAGTGCCTCTTATCACAAAAACAAAAAAACCCTTTTTACAATATGTATGAATCTTTATGTTGAATATAGTAAATATTTCCAATAAAATGTATTTTATGATAATTCTTCATATATAGTATTTGTGTTAAAGTATATTTTGTTATGTCTTAAATACTAAAATATCAATAGTAATTCTAATTGTGAAGGTTTTAAGTTTTTTATTTACTTATATATGTATTGGTGCTTTGCCTGCATATATGTCTGTGTACCACATATAAGTGGTACTTACAGAGGCCAGAAAAGAGCACCAGATTCCCTGGGACTGGACTTACAGGTGATCATGAACCACCATGTGGGTGTTAGGAATCCTATTTAGTCCTCTGGAGAAGGAGTCAGTGCCCTTAACCACTGGGCCAACTCTCCAGCTCCTGTTGGCTTTCAGAAGCTATGAACTATCAAGGCAACTACCACTGAGAGATACATATGTACATTTATATGTACATGTCCATACAAATTCAATTCTTGATTTAAAGTCACAGAAACAGTTTATAACCAAACATTCTTACCTCAACCAGAAAAACAACCAAGCACCAAATCAGCACTATAAGCAAGTTTTTATGGAGAGTAAAATATCGGAGGTATGTGTTCCATGTCGTCACCGGGGTTATCTTCACCTCATCGTCAAAAAAACACTCCTGAGGAAAGAAGTGTGATTCTGAAACAAATCTAGTTCATGCCACCACTGAGGATTCATTTATAATTCAGGGAAATAAAGAAATACATATGGCTAAGTGGATTTAACAAACACAAATCATTAGAAATGCATGTGTGATGGTCACATCAAATAGGATGTCTGCTGGAGCAGTATCATTTTGAAAAGCAGCACAGTGACTCTTGTAGAGTGGTATTAGCATTTAAATGCTTCATAGCACCACACATTTTGTCAGATGAGTGGTCCTATCAGACTGAAGCTCCCAAACTGTCCTTGATATAGCTTGTTTCGATGATCCATGGACAAGCGAAGTTTGGAACTTGCTAGCTATTAAGCCTTTAATTTTAAAAAGCTGGCTTATGTTTGTATATTCCTTAAGCATTATATTTTTTTAAAGTTAGATTTAAATTACAGAATTCTAATCTTAAACATATTCCTCTAGAAGCCTTTGTCTTTTGGAAGACATATTTTAAAATATGGGAAAAAGATTCCTTATATATTCTAAAGGAAAAAGATGGGGTTGCTCCTCATAAAAATTCATGAAGTAGTGGTATTAGACTCACAAAGGAGTCCTGTAAACCTGGATTAAGGTTCCCTGATTATAAACTAGATTGTGGGATTGGATTGGCCTTTATTTGAATTCAAGACCTGGAAGTAATAGCCTAGGATGGTTGAGTGGGTATCTGGTGCTGAATTTCTCAGAACTTTATTTCTTTTTCTGCAAATAGGGACAATGACATGAGACTTTCTATAATAGGGGATAGTGCGTTGCCTGGAAGTTGAAATGATTGATGACCTAGCAATATATTAGTCAAAGAAACAATTCATTACAATGCAGAATCAAATTTGTAGACTTTGATTTGGGAGTTTCATGTAGATGGATATTAAATCATATAAATGAATTCTCTTTTAGCAAATCTTTTTAAAGGTATGGAAGTAGTAAATGTATATTTTGGGGAATTACTTAATCCCTTTATTTCACAACACAGTGAACTCAACCCTGAGATAGGAAATGACTTGTGATTGGCCAAAAGGTAACTTTCTATTAAAGACATGCATCATTAAACATGGCCATCTACTAGGACTCTGTTTTTAACTTCATCTAAGGCACATGCATTGTTTAGTACACAATAGCCCTCCTGTTTTGCATTGCTTTCTATTTTAAGAAAAGTTGTTTTGCTTTTCCATTGTGCAAAAGATTCCATTAGTCACAGAAGGAGATTCTGATGAGCTCTACACAGTGATGGGCCTTCAGTCTAAATATTGGTAGATATATGTTGAGGTTCACATAGCTTCTTTAAAAAAATACTTTCAAAATATTACACATAAAATAAACGTGAAAGATCAGAAAATGCACATTAACTGAATTCAGACATGAATGGTTAATTAGTCTTGTCTTTAAGCCAGGTATTCTTAATCCTTATCTAGGCCATTCATGTTTAGAAACACTTCTTGATGGCTACATAAATGCAACCATTTGTTTACATGATACTTTACTTCATTTTGTTCTAGAAAATCACTAGAGCAGACAATTATTAATTTATAATAACAAATATCATATCATGGACCTAGTAAAGGGACTCAATACTAAGCCCTTGCTTGGCTTACAACTTTTGGGGAGAAAGGAGATTTCAATTACAATCAGAAATAGTTGTTTCATATTTTGAAGTTGCTTACATAGCTAATTGAACCCTTAACCCAGAGACTATCATAGAATGCAATGCAACATGTAAAACATAGCAAAACGTACTGAAATTATAGAGTTGGGATGAGAGCATCTTAAGATATGGAAGGCACATACCTTTAAATCTTCTTCATTAACTTCTTCAGTGATGTTGAATGCATTGTCCTCAGACAACCGTCTTGCATATATATCCACATCCTTTAAATTTATCTGAGGAGCTAAGGAGATTTTTCGAATGGAAGTCCTTGTCCTCTGGATGTTGCTGAAGCCTTGGGTGGGTGTGTGTGTCATGAGGTCCAAAACAGACTGTCTTCTTCTGCCTCCTGAAAATGCGGGGCCAGTGGGGATCATATTGCTTCGAGGCAGGGCTGTCTCTCCCTGTTCAGACTCTGGAACAACAGAGAGTCTCCTGTCTTGGAACTCATCAGAATCTTCTATGACAAATGGAATCTTTTGCCCAATGGAAAATTTCTTCATAGAACTTAGAACAGAGCTCTTCCTTTTTTCTCCATACTCGCCAGTCTGTTTAAATGCCTGTTTGGTTTTGCTCCAGGTGACAGAGGAATCATCTACTGAGAACCTGCGTAAGGTCTCAGTTAGAATTGAACTTCTTCTTTCCTCAGTAAACTGGTCAAAAGTATCATACCCCATGAGTTTTGAACTGAAGTCTGGACGTAGACTTTGTAATTCAGAAAAGGTCCCATAGAAATAGCTGCTGCCCTCATGCAAAATTAGTATTTTGTCAGCTTTCTTTAAATGTTCCATTTTAGAAGTGACCAAAATCCTGGTTTTGTTGGCCATCAATTTACAGACACAGCTTTGGAAATATAAAAATACATAAGATTTGACTTCATAAACAGTGATTTATATTTTATGTTTAACTTTAGCATGTTATTAATGTTTCACTGCATACCATCTCCATCATGCCATTTTGCTACCTAACTTAATATGCTCATATGGATATATACTCCACAGTAACGATTAGGTGCCTCTTGAATTGCAGCATGAAATATCGTATCATACTAGGAGACATGGAATGAAACTCAATTTTTGATAATCAATAATTATCTGATTTTAACCAAATCATTTTCTTTTAGGTCTTGGTTTATTTCTCTAGAAAACAAAGGAATTGTTAGATGATCTTTAATGTTCCTGAAAGTTTATATTTCCACATATATTTAAATGTCAGAGATTTTCTGTTTTTAATTAATTTTCTCATGCATTTTATGTTGACTAATCTGTTTTTTAAGCAAGGCATAACAACTGAGAAATACTTAAGCAATTTAACTTTCCTCCAATAAAATTTTCCTATACTTTAAATCTTGAAGCATACTCTCTAGGCAGAGTGAGTTTCTTTTATCCAGTAAATATAAAAAATAAAGAGCCATCACTATATCCTTAAATATAAACAATATCCAAGTTTATGAAGTAAGACAATAGCAATTACAGTCATAACATCATAAATATAGTACTAGGGATTATTTACATTTAATGGAATTTTCTCTTTCTCTGTCTCAAACTAGAGAGGCCTTCTGAGAACAGACTTATAAAAGGCCAATGTGTGGGAAGGCTTTGGTAGAAGCCCATATTGCTGGAACTAAGCAAAGTCCTAGAACCAAAGAGCATCCAGCTCTTAAAATAAAAGCTGTTTTTCCCCTTACAATGAATCTAATCTCTATTGTATGTAAAGCAAAACAAAAAACTGAACAAACAAAACCAGCACAATGACTGCTAGAAGATCTGAACAAGTAATCCAAGCAAAGGGTCCAACAATATGGTTCATGTGAAATTCTAGGACAACCTTCCTGCTAAGGCATCACACAGAACCTGTATCATTCTGTACTGTTCAAGAGTTTGTGCTCTTGCATTTTATTAATGGCTTAGAAAATGTTTGTCTTAGACTCTTAAGATCCCCTATGGAAGGCCTCAACCTCCCTGGGGAGAAAAAAGGGTATGGCATAGGCAGGGTGTTAGTTGTGGGGGGCAAGGGAGAAGGGGAGGCAGAGGGAACTGGGATTGACATGGAAAATAATCTTGTTTCTAATTTAAATAAAAATGGAGAGAGAGAAGAAATAGAAAATGTTTGTCTTAAGCTGAGTTATGTGCTTAAAGTAGTCATGGTTATTCAGCGTTCTAATTGTATGAACTCAGGGGACTTGATGCAATGGCCATTACAGAGCAACTTCAGAGACTCAAGATAACAGGTATGTTAATGCAAGACTGTACTGAAGGAGATGATGCTCTAAGCTTTAAGGGAAGTAGAAACATGACTAGAGCCTCCTGTAACCTTTTAATTTAGATTAAAATTAAGTAATAGAAGATTGAAGTGAATTATTAAGATCCTTATCATGTATTACTTCTTTACTATAGATTATTCACAAGCTTACGAGCAAAACTGGGGGTTGGGAAGTGTGGAGTGGAGATGGTGTTGATGGGACTTGGCATTTCATTCAGAGAATGGGAATAACATATTCTTGGGATTGTGACCAGATAAACCAGGCTAATACACTCAACTTAAATCAGACATAAACTGAAAATGTCAAACAAAATAATCTGAAATTAGTTCTTTCAGAATAAAAGTAGTTTTAGAATGGGGGGCTTTTGTTGGTTTCATGGGTTAAATGTAGTTAAGTCCAGAATTAAAACATATTATTTAATATATAATAAAGGAAAATAAGCAGGACCTTGGCCAGAATTAAATAAGTTATGTGTTACATTCTGCTACTCTGAGTCACACAAATGGTGGATATATTGCTCTACCCCAGGGTTCTTCACCTTCCTAATGTTGCAACCCTTTAATATAGTTCATCATAAAATTAGTTTTGTTATTTCATAGCTGTAATTCTGCTACTGTTCTGAGTCATAATGTAAACATCTGATGTGTGGGACATTTGACATGTGACCCCTGAGAAAGGGTTACTCCCTCTCCACAAGGGCTATAATCCAAGGTTGAAAACCACTGCTCTAGAGCTAATATGCAGTTTATGAAGATCCAGACATTTGGTTATCTTTTAGCACTAGCATTATTAGTAACTGAGTCAAAAAACATACTTTTCAAATATTTGTTCTTCAGTTAAAACATCTAGATATCCAAAAGGAGAATCCAAGAGGTACACATCAGCATCTTTATATACTGCTCTGTAAACAAAGCAGAAACAAAGTTAGGGTCCCTCCATTCCTTTGTATTTCATTGAGAACTGGTATTTTAAACCCCTGACATACATTACAGAACTGCCATCAGTCTATGGGGCCTCTGGTAGTGAAACTATTTATCCCTAGTGTACAAATGAACTTCGGGAGCCCATTCCCTATGGAGGGATCCTCTCTCAGCCTAGACACATGGAGGAGGGCCTAGGTCCTGCCCCAAGTGATGTGAGTGACTTTGATGATCCCCATGGAAGGCCCCACCCTCCCTGGGGAGCAGAAGTGGGATGGGATGGGGGTTGGTGGGGGCATGGGAGGATGGGAGGAATGGAGAGGGAATTGAGATAGATATGTAAAATAAGGCTGTTTCTAATTTAAATTAAAAAAAGAAGTGCCATCAGATCCCTGCAACAGAAGTGCACTTTTCACAACATGGGGCAAAAGCAGCACTGTTACTTCTCCCATACCTATGCTATTAATACTGTAGACTGTATTAAGTGAGGAATAAAGAGATAATCTACTTTGCACCTGCTCATTATACCTCTCTTTCATGGGTGCTACACATAGGGAAGGATGAATTATTTACAATAAGAAGCAACATATATACTATTTAAATTTCTTTAATTTTTTTGTTGTTTTCAGTGTTTTGACAGCATGCATGTGTACCGTGTGTGTGCAATATGTGTGGAGGTGAGTGCTTGTGTGTAGAGGCAAGTAGAAGGTGTCTGATCCCCAGGACTGGAGTTCCAGACAACTGTGAAGCAGCAATGTCAATGCTGGGAATCAAATGTGGACCCTCTGGAAGAGCAGCCAGAACTATCTCCACAGGCTTTATTTTACTTTAAATGAAAAATAAAAAAACTATAAGCAATTTGATTTGACTTAAATAGAAAAAATATAAAGATACATTTTTCAAACTAACAAAAATGACAAAAAAAATAAAAAAAAGCATGCCTTTAATCCCAGCACTAGGGAGGTAGAGCCAGGCAGATCTTTGTGAGTTAGAGGCCAGCCTGGTCTCCAGAGCGAGTGCCAGGATAGGCTGAAAAACAAAAAAAAAAAACAAAAAAAAAAACAAAAAAAAAAAAAAAAAAAAAAAAAAGAAGTAAACTCTTTATATAAGTTTTACATGTTTTCAGTCATGATTATTAATAATGCTATCCTATCCCAGCTTTAAAGTATGACATAGGTCATGATTTAAAAGATAACCGTTAATACTTTTGTTTTCAAACTGTACTTAGTCATCACATAATTAAGAAAAGAAATGAAACAAAATAGAAATAGCAAAAATTCTAAGTAAACCATAAAAGCCCTTTATGTTGTAAATTTTCTGAAGGCAACACGGAAGACTAATGGAATCCATGAAAATAGACACACAAATCTTTATCCACATTTGGCTTTTTCTTTTCTCTCTGCAATATAGTTTAAATGTAATTTATCCCCTGACACTAATACAGACTCTTAATCCACTCTAAGTTTCTTTAAGAGGACAGAAACTTAGTCTAATGGTGGTGCTCAGAGAAGGGACCTTTGGAAAATGACTCGGAATAAGGAAAATCATCAAGGTGGAGTTTCACGATTTAATAATTGTGGCTTTTTGAGGAGAGGGATATCAGAGGGGACACACACACACACATACACACACACACACACACACACACACACACACACACACACACACACTCCTTTTTTTCTTGACATGTGATTTTCTATGCTGTCTCAAAACTCTACCAATGAGATAGCATAATTGGATATGTGTTCTTGACTTTAGACAATAAGTGGGAGCAAAAATAAGGTGGTTTTCTCTAAAATTTACTGAGAATGTACTGGTAGATTATTAGAATTACAGACTAAACACTCTTCTTCACATGTATGACCAGTTTCTCAAGATTGAAATGTGTGTACTGTGTGTGTTCACCATACAAAAGAAGATGACATATTGAACATTCAGATGAGAGTAACAGTAGCCAACTGCTTTCAGTAGTACTATTCATTTGTACATAACACATATGACTAAATCTTAAACTTAGAATATAAATACTAAGTTGAAGCCACATACCACACTTTACTTAAATATCAAATGTAAAGCTTCCGATATGATCATTGGATCACAGATAAGGGAATTAACTTCCAAATAATTATGAAGCCATCACCTCATCTGTGAATTCTCTGTATCAAGTGACCAGAGTTCCAGGTGTATTCTCAAGATCAAGGCACAGTTGAATATGAGGAGTCAAGATGACCTGGATTAAATAGTGACTGTACCATTTCCTTGTGGCTTTTGGCAAGTTAATGTCTGACTACATCAATTATCTTGTGATTTCTTCCATAAAATGAAGAGAACAATTTCTGCTAGTAAGATTGAATGAGGCTTGAGAACACACACACACACACACACACACACACACACACACACACACACACACACACACACACAGGCGTGGGGGTGGGGGGCGGAGTATCAAGACATCAGTTGTGCGTACTCAGTGTTTACTTCTCTGGGTTTGGGAAGTAAAAGAAAGAGAAAGGGCCAAAATACTTCCGAGTCAATGTAATTTCTCATTAACAACTTTGGTAACATAATAAAAAGAATTCTGTTTGAATAAAACTAGAGACCATCTAAAATCCCATATCACCAATTGTCTTTGACCAGAGTTACATTTAAATAAGATATTTTCTTCCTGACAAGAATTATATATGCTTCTTTTTGACAGCTTGTAAATTCTCAGTGCACTTTCCTAGTATTCACATGACCTAGACTACAATCAGAATCACAGATAAAGGCATGTGCTCAGTATAAATCCTAGCTGGGTGTGGTGGCACACACCTGTAATCCTAGTACTCAGAAACAAAAACAGGAAGATCATGAGTTCCACATAGGGAGACCTTGTCTCTTGTCTCAAAACAAATAAGAAGATTTAGTCCTAATGACATCATTTGCCTTACTATTTTTGTTATAAAATCATAAATTATGTTCAAATTTTAAAAATAGAAAATGCATATCATCTAAACTGAGAAGCATAAACAGACACCTAACATGGAGGTATCTGGGGACAGTGAGAGGATGCATGATGCAATAAATGGAAATTTGCAATTTCCTCTCTTTGTACTTTTCAGAACTCTATAGATTTCAGTTTATAACAATACATGCAACAAAGCAAACAAATATAGACAAACAAAATAAGAGTATGCATTTTTAAAAGCCACCATCTTTACCAAATCTTATATTCTCTATAGTTCTTAAAATAAATTGTCAATGCCAGAGACAAAACATGAAGCAGTAGATGAATGTGTGTGTGTATTATATATATATTATATATATTATACATATATATATATATAATTGTACATGCATGGTATTTATAGCAAATGCTCAGTGGAGCAACAGATAAATGTTCACCTTGCTAAGGAAATCCTTGCACGTTGACCTCCACTCAGTGTGACTCCACCTTCTCCAAGAATGGTGTTGTCTTTTTCTGCAAACTTGGAGATGTCCTATTATCAAAAGCATGACACCAGAAAGGAAATTTAATATATTCAATCTGAAATCGAAAAGCACATTTTCCTTTGGATGTAACTGTCTGTGAGACCCGGGCTTCAACCATTCAAATGTTTGAAGACCACATCTCCATTATTTCAAATGCAAGTCACTTAGGTGCTTAAAGTAACGTGGCCACAAATTTAAACATCCAACTTTTTTTCATTTTTAAAACTTTATTAATGATCATTAAATACGATTTGGATAACACAAAAAGTAAAATACATGTGTATTTGTGAAAAGTTTACATATGGAGATAACTCATAAGCTTATCATATAAACTCAAATTCTATTCAAATGTTAAAATGCACTTCCAATTTAAAATCACTCTTAAAAAATCTTAAGACACTGAATAAGCCTGTTAATAAGAGAAGCTAAACTATTCACACCCCAGCAATATGGAGGCATCTTCAGTGGCTGTCAAGAAATAAGTCAAGTTATTTCCCCATGTCTCTTATTCACCTTCCCAAACAACAGCACAAACATCCTTATCCCTAGCCATTATTCCTGTGGCCTCCTGCACTCATGCTCCTATCACCTTCCTGCCACACTTGTCGTTCCTCCTCCAATGAGCTTCCTTGTAGCAACAATCATGAAGGCATAGTAAAAGATCAGAGTTTTTGAGAAATAATCCAGGACTCCAGACAGTATAAAGGTATTAAGAAGGTAAACTATAATCCCGGAGGGAGAATTAAATAACAACTTACACGATAGACCATTTTACAACAGATTATAAAATAGTACACACTTAATTGGCAAGTTAATTGTTTAGCAAACAGAAGTAATAACACAGAAGAGAGAAAATGTCAGAGGCCTTCCAGGAGAGGCTTCCCGTGAGATGTGAAGGATGAGAGAGTTAGGTAGCGATCTTCAGTCTCCTTTCTTTCTTCCCTGCCCATCTACGCTTTCCTGCCACCTCCCTGTCTTCTCACTGTACTTCAGACTTTCTTACACACTTCTCTTCCTTTGCTTTTGCAAGTCAAAAATAATTCATCACCATTTTATTTTCTATAAGCATGTGTCCATAAACACCCACAATTACTATGGTTTCATTTATTTTAACTAATCTAAAAGTTAAGCAGAACTCCATATGCAAAACTATAAACAGAAAGCATATGAACTAATAAAGTAATCACTTTCTTTAAAAGCTATGGAAAGACCTGGTCAGCTGAAGCCATGCTATTCACTTTTGCCAAGGAACCCTTTCGAACAGCATTCCTGACATGCAGTGACCAAAGACATGTGAGAAAGCATTAACTTTTCAAATATACTACCATCCCAGAGACGGTGTCTTAGGGTTCTTATCACTATGACAACACATGACCAAAAGCAGCTTGGGGTGGTAAGGGTTTATTTCACCTTACATCTTTTATGTTCATCACTGAGGGGAGCCAGGGCAGGAACTCAGGGCAGGAACCTGGAGGCAGGAACTGAAACTGAGGCCATGGATGAGAGCTGCTTACTAATTTGCTTCCTATTGCTTGCATAGCCTGCTTTCTTATAACACCCAGGACCACCAGCCCAGGGATAGCACTACCCGTGGTGGAATGGGGCCTCCGACATCAATCATTAATCAAGAAAATGTCCCATAGGCTTGCCTACAGACCAATCTGTTGGGGCATTTTCTCAATTGAATTTCCCTCTTCCAAATGATTCTAGCTTGTGTCAATAAAACTCTAGCTTGTGACATAAAAAGTAGCTAGCACAGATGGTGGGGGAATTCTATTTCACAAAGATAAAGTAAGCAATTACATTTTCATTTCCTCTATTGCCCTATTTCTTTAAAAAAGAAAAAAAAGGTAGGGGATACAGGTTCACTCCCATCATTTTTCTGAAGCAAACTCAATAACTCCTGCTTTTAAAATGACTAAGTAGCTGGGCGTTGGTGGCGCACGCCTTTAATCCCAGCACTCGGGAGGCAGAGGCAGGTGGATCTCTGTGAGTTTGAGGCCAGCCTGGTCTACAGAGCGAGTGCCAGGATAGGCTCCAAAGCTACACAGAGAAACCCTGTTTCGAAAAACCAAAAATAAATAAATAAATTAATTAATTAATAAACAAAATGACTAAGTAATAATTGATATAAAATCTCCACTAGAACAAAGTGTTTTTAATCCTCCTACACTCTGCTAATGGGTTAGCATACTAAGAGATGAAAAGCATATTAAATAATGTTTTAGTTCTCGAAACACTGTGACAATAGACTACTACTTCAAGAAAGGAGATCCATGCAAGCTGCTTTCAGGCAGTTCTGTTTGAAGTCATTTGTTGCTCTTTCTTTGTAGTCCAGACTAGATTAAAAGAGTGATATGTGCAATTCTTCCCTGGTATTTGTTCTCACTTCCTCCCTAGAAAACCTATCATTAATATTATCATATATATGCTTTTGTGTTCTATACCTGGAAGACATACTCTCATGAGTGGAATGACTGCATCAAATATATATGTTGTATTTTAAAGAGTTACTGCCAGACTGCTCTACAAAGCATTTTATCACAAAATAATTACATTTTACAAAAAAGAGAATTATATTTACAACTAAGTTTTAACAATACTCTTATCTTTTTAATTACATTAGTTTTTTGCTAATTTTCTCTTTTCCTTAATCTCAAATATTTTAAATATTTATTTGCTTTGTTACGTTCTCTTTGAAGTTTTAATACTTCATATGTAATGGATCTTAGCAACTTTCTAGACTATATATCAAAAACATTTCTCCTTTTCTCTTATTTTCACTATGCATATCCATTATCATATGCAAAAATTCAATTCTTTAGGAAGTCAATTTATCTACTGCCTACCTGCTGGTATTATGTATTATCTTGAGTTCTATTTTCAAAATAAAGCTTTTAAAACCCTGAAGGCACAACTTTATATTTACCTAACCTTACTTTAATTGGCCAAGAGGCAACAATAGCCATCAAATAAATAATGTTTTATTGATGCATATATTATATGTCATAGTTCATATTTTTGGGTTGTCCTGTTTTCTTGTCCATTTTTTCCTATATTAATACCTTTCTGGATCTTTGGTTATCTTGATTTTTTAATGGAATTACATGTTATTTAATACCTGATAAAATATAATCCTTACTCATAAAATAATTAACTTTTATTGGTTACTTAGTTTTTGACATAATAACCATGTCAACTATTAAACATGTAATCAGAAGAGGAGCTAACACAGTCTCAGGTTTAATACAGCAGTTTGTCCTCACTAACAATTCAAATACAAAGAAGATAAATAGCATGATATCAAGGCCATAGCTGATGAAGCCAGAATTCCAACCAATGCAATTTGTCCATAAAATGAGTACTTCTAACATTTTATATTAAGTTTAGTTTAAGATAAACTCATTAGAATTTATTTGCAACCTTAAAATACCATATACTTACATAGAATTCTAGTTTGCATCAATAAATTTAACTTAAAATGCCTTTCTCAACTCAACTGTATTAAGTACTTCAATAAGATTTGTAATTTTCTTCAGATTCTGTGCTGTAAATACCCCAATAGAGTTATCACTACTAATAAAAATTTTAAAGTTTACCACTATTGTGAACTGAGTAGTTGGTTCCCATTTCTATTTTTAGATGGCTTTGTTTCTATAAGGAAGAACAAGGTACTTGACCTGTTTGTCTACAATTCACTCATTTGATCATAGAGATAACATGCTAAGTGAAAATTTTCAAGAGACCAGCAGTGAATTAGTATTTCCTAAAAAAAAGATACAAATCTGCAAAACCACTTTGAAAAGGAAAAAGAGTGATATTAAAGTAGATTATGCACAGAAACCATATATAATAAAATTTTAACAGAATTTCAGATATTATCATTAATGGAACCTAAAAATACTTGGTTACTTTGTAGTGACAAACTTAGAATCAGAGGTTTGAGATTTTTTTGTTGTTGTTTTAGAATCATTATTACATGATCTATTAAGATAATGAAGATACTGAAACTTCAGGCAATTCTGTGCCTTTCACATTGCTTTCCTAAATAGAAAATGTGACTGTTGAGCATGCCTGAGGTCCAAATAAACAGCTGTTGGTTAATGCCAAGATATAACAGTAATGAAGAAGAGGCCAACAGTTTCAGAGGGAGAGGGGAACAGGAAGGTGGGGACATGAGAAGGAATGAAGAACACTAAGTGAAGGGAGGAAGGATGTAATTATATTTTAATTAAACTTTAAAATTAGTTTAAATTTTAAAAATTTAAAAAGAAAAGTGCTCTAATCCACACCATATATGTCTAATGATCTATATTCTTAGTAAATGAAAAATTAATACTAGTAGGACAGAATATCTCCACTTTGTGCTAAAAAGAGTATCTTTAAAATAAGCCGAAAAGTCAAAACATAAAATTATATTTAGATAAATTGACTGAATAAAAATTATAACAAAAGATATCACAGTAGAGGATGATACATAGCTATCAGTCTAGATTCTCCAAACAGATACCAATATGGTATCAAATATCCAAGAGTTTTATTGGGAGAAAATACAGGGGCAAGGGAAACACACAGGAAAGGAGGGAAGGCTGAAGAACTCAGTACAAATCTACCTAAAGTAGAAGGATAGAGAATTGTTAGGAAAGAATATCGCACCACTGTAGTCCAAGGAAGGATTTGGCAAAGCAGCCTGGCTGTCTGTAAGTCAAAAATTAGCTAATCATTTTCATGTTTCCAAAATAGAGATCCACTTTAATAATTCTGCCAGAATCCTTCAGATAAACACGTAGAAGGGGTCTCAAGACAAACTCAGTAAAGGACTTCAAAACACAACTGGTGTCTTCATTAATTATGTTCTCTATAGCAATGATTTATACAACACATACTATGTCCACCCTAATAACTTAGAAAAACACAGCAAAGGGTAAGAGGTAGAAAATCCAGATGTTTAATAAACAAGAAAATACATTAACAATCACTTACATAATCATGTAACTGTAATTTAGAGTAAAAGAGACAGAACAAGAAAAAAATTAAATTACAAATCAGAATGAGAACAGTGAATAGAAAGATTAAAGTCCATAGCAAGAGTTTTAAAGATGTGAGTAATTGCAAATTCTCATTAATGTCTGACAAGGTTGAAGATAGGTACTGCTACTCAAAGTTTAATTTGGCCACATCTAGTGAAAACTTAAATGTGTGTATTTATCTTATGGCCTTGCAAATCAATTGCTAGGGATCTTGTGTGACAGAAAAAGGCATGCCTGGTATACAAAGGAGAAATACTCGGGAATTTCTGTCATGTATACAATACAGCAGTAAAAGAAGAATGAGACCAGCAAGAAAGCCCAGCAGGCACTGGTATCTGCAACCAAGTCCAAGGACCAGACTTTAATCCCTGGGACTCACAGGTGGAAGGAGAGAACTGACGATTGCAAACCTCTATTTGAGCCCTCCGCTGCACAATCACACTTTCGTCTCTCTACATAAATGGATAAAGAGAAATACATAGACATGGCTGTGTCTTAAGAAAGTCGCAGGAACCACATCAGTTGGAGACAGATGTGTCCAAATCATATAACTCTGTAGATTTTAAAGCTAAACAATTATCCTATGAAATACTGCTCATAGGTGAGCACATGTGTATATGGGTGTAAATTATTCTAAATGGACTGGGAAAAGTACATATTTCATCATTATAATTACTGGAGATTCAAGTTTTGTAGCAGAGTTGTGATGATAGGGTAAAAAGTCCTACTAAGATGTTGTCTAACAGTACACACAATAGGGGTTCTCTTCTATAGCACACATTAGTCGTATGAACTAACTTTCAATGGTATGAAAATAAAGGATTTGATGTGCTGAGCCAAGGTTTAGAGCCTTCTTTTATGGACTGAAACCACTTGTGAAGAGAAATGTGGATAACATTAACTTAGTGAAGGTCTCCAAGTCCATAATTACCATGAAGCTGGTGAGACAGACAATAGGGGTATCCTGACAACTGAGATTAAACTCATCAAAACCTAGTACACCAGCACTGCCAATCTCCTTCTATTAACGTGAGCACTTGGTTTGATTACTCAGTTCATGCCTCGTCCATTTGCAGATATATGAGTACTTGACACTCTATTTGATTTCCTACAAAGTGTTCAGTTTTGTATGCATTGTTAAACACTGGTCTTTTCTGACTACCAAGTACACTCAAATCTGGTAATATATTTATCTTAAGGGTGTTGGTTTCAGACTTCATAGTACATTTTCCCCATCTGTGAAAGATAACTTAAAAACTGCTATGCTAAATCCTGGCTATCATGAAGGTTTTTGTTTTGTTTTTTTAATCGTTTATTTTTTATTTTTTGCATTATAATATAATTACATTTATCTCTTCCCTTCCCTCCCTCCAAACCATCCCATATGGCACTTATCACTCTCAAATTAACAGCTTCTTTTTTCACTAATTGCTATTACATGCATACACGTGTGTATGTGTTTGTGTGTTCTTAAACATAACATGTTCAGTCATATAATGTTACTTGTATGCCTGTTTTGGGGTTAACTGTTTGGCCCTGGACAACGAATGGTTGTGCTCCTCCCTGAAGAAGACTGTCTCCCTCTCCCAGCTTTCCTTAGTTGCCTATATTTCTTTGTGAAGGGTTGAGATTCTTGGGCTGTTCCCAGTCCATTTTGGCATGTCCATTGGTACTGTCCTTGTTCAGATCACGTTTGGGTAGTTGTGTTGGGGGAGGGTTCTTTTTTAATAGTATTTTTCTTTATGAAAATTCCATATATATATATATATATATATATATATAATGTATTTTGATCATATACATTCATAGCCACCTCCTTCTAACTCACTTTAGTGTCCCCCAACCTAACTTGCTCAAACTTTTGTCTTTTTATTTTTATTGTTATTAATAATAACACCTTAAGTTCAACTAGTGGTGCCCAATGTGCATATGGTTGTGTGGCCTTTCACTGTAGCATACTGTGTGCTCTTTATGGTGCCACATGAGCATATGTGGTGTGTAGAGTAAGCCTGGCACACAGGGACAGGCTCTACTTTTCTTTACTGATACTGAAAATTCCCTGGTTTTTGTGTGAATTGATCCACAAAACTGGAGGGAAACCACCTATTAGACAAGGATATTAGATAATATCTGACTTTATATAAAAAATTATCTCCTGTATTTTTTTTTTTTTGGTTTTTTCGAGACAGGGTTTCTCTGTGTAGCTTTGGAGCCTGTCCTGGCACTCACTCTGGAGACCAGGCTGGCCTCGAACTCACAGAGATCCACATGCCTCTGCCTCCCAAGTGCTGGGATTAAAGGCGTGTGGCTCCTGGATTTTTTTTCATTGGTGCTGCAGATGAAAGAGAGGCCCTTGCACACTTTTCTTTCAAACTAGTCTCTACTGCCATTTTAATTTTCTTTATTTTATTTTTTGATATTTTATTTATTTTGAGTTTTTAAATACATTTTTAATTATAATAGAATTGTCTCACTTTCCCCTGTCCATTTCCTCTCTTCAACTAAGTGTAGTTTATCTGCAAATAACATCAAATGTCTACATAACCTGTTACTAAGGTAAGGCCCTTAAAGCAACTACCAGAAACACCCAGTTATTTTGTTAAAATTGCTGCCCCTCTGATCCAGAGAAACTGGAAGGGACCTATGGATCTTCATTTCAACCCATGACAGTTGTGCTTAGCAGTGCCTGAGATCCTCATCTGCCACTTGTTCTTTCAGGTGACTTCCTTTATTGCAGGCTAGTCAGAAAGGCAAATGACAACTTCAAAGCAGTCTGTGCACACAACACAATGTATGTGTTTGAGGTTGTAAAACACTTGAAAATGCTGAGATAAGCACACTGGAGAGGGTCAAAGTAATATTATAATAAGTGTGCAATAAAGATTAACTTATTTTATTATTAAGGAGTGGAGGACATGCTCATTGTGGTGTATTCCATTTACGCATATATACCACTTGACTTCTTTTAGAAAGTTAAAACTTATCATCTCAGCTTCAATCAACTCTATCAAACAAAACAAAGTTATTCAGGAAACTTGCTAATATGAAGCTCATTTGCTCTGAATTGATTATACAATAGAGCCATCATGATACAGGCTGTTTTACTGAGAAAGAAAGAGGAAAGCAAGAGAAGAGAGGTGTTTTACAGAAGGGTGGAGTGTTACATTTAATAGTCTTGTGTAATTTAGCAATATTTGCTGAGTACATTTGAGCTTCCTGTAGCTTTGAAGATAGGAAAATACCATAAACTGATTTTATAGCTGGCTTATCGCTTTTAGAACAACCTTGACAATACAGATGCTTGTGGGAAGGGAGAGGGTGAGAAGCTAGGGCTAAGGGAACATGAACCTCAGGGTAATGCTGCTCAATAAAGTGTATCTTTAACTGTGAATCACTGGATGATTAATACCATTGTTATTAACATTTAAAAATCACAAAACACTGCCTTCCTTTATGCATTCAGAAATTGGGCAGTGGAAGGGAGATGTGAGCGAAAGGTAGAAGGAAACAGGTGGAAAAAAGTCTAGGCTGGAGAATGTGAGACAGCCAAGAAAGCGCTGGAAGAAGAGAAAAATCTAGCAAACATTTCTTCCCATAGTCAATTATACCTGTGAGTGTGTATGACAGCCAGCTATCCCGTGGTCTACGATATAGATTAATGAGGTATGCTTCATAACAGAATGCAGATGCTAAGGAGTTCATAATTTAAATTGGGTTATGTCTACTAGATAACAGAGGTTGTTGACCTAAGTCAGACTTCATTACAAATAGCTTCATGTGGAATATTGGCAAAAGACTAAGCCCTGCTAGAAAGAACAGGATGTAAGAATTTTCATCAATTTTAAAGATAAAAAGATTGTCCCTCACCAATACTTATTAAACAAGTTTATAGCAGAAAACTTAAACTCAACATTTCATATATTTTTATCAGAACCAAGAAAAATACAAAAATCTGTAATAGCACTTATCAGCACTAAAGGCTTGGGGGCTGGGTGGGAAGATGGCGTGTGGATAAAGCACCTGAATTTCCAGAACCCACATGAAAACTAGACATGGTACCTCAAGTGTCTGAAATCCAATGCTGCCTGCACTGAATGAGATGAGAGGTAGAGGTAGGAGAAGTGCCTGAGGTTCAGGAGTTTACAAGCCAGCTAGCCTGGCATATGTAGCAAGAAAAACAAGAGAAACTCCACCTCAAACGTGGTAGAAAGTGAAGCTCAGAATCCAAGGTTGGTATCTGACCGCCACACATTTGCACATACTCATTCACATGAGAGCACAGACCTACAGATATCATACACACAAACTAAAGTCTTGCTTTATAACCAGTTATCATATTGTGTGATCCTGTGAGAATAACTGATATATTTGTACTTCTTTAGTTATATAAATCTGTGTTCAGATTCAGAATGGATAGCTCAAGCATTCCTAAGAGAAGAATTGAAAAGTGCAGTGATTTAATGGGTGGGGGTAGACTGTGCAGGTCTCTAGGGATAGAAATATAAGTGCTGGGATTCCTGAACTCCCGTACAGCTAGAGAATGGTATGAGAACAGGATTTCACTGGCTTTCTCTTCACATGCTGTGCATTTGGATTCATTTAGTCATAAACCTCTGGATAGCATATTTCAAAATCTTTCAAATTATCCTTAAATCTAGATGCAAGAAAACTCTCAGGATAATTCTCCTCTAATTGGCCTTAAGAACATTTAAGTGGCACTAATTCCTTATCTTCTCCTCTGGTTATGGCCATCTCCAAGGCTTACGGCAAACCTTGTATTTGTTCATTCTCTGAATTTCCCCAAAATGTTTCCTGGTCCCTCCCACTAAACCTCTTGTGACTCAGTTCCTGAGAAGAACTTCAAACCCACCAGCACTGAAGTTCCTATCTAATTTTTTGTCACTCAGTAGCTGACTATAGTTACTTTTTTAAATCTCCCGATGTCTAACTCTGGTAGAATTTAAGCTATGGAAAAGCACAGACCCTTGTCTAACTAAGTGTGTCCTTTGTTCCAGAATGATGACGCCCAAAGCAGCTCATTAAATATTCTTCAATGAATACGAATGAACTCCTTCAACTTTCCATTATGCCGACTTTGTATTTTCCTTCCCCTAGTTACCAAAGGGTCCACGCTTACTTATGTACAATGACATATAACCAGCTGTAGACCCCTAGTACCATATCCTCTTTAGGTCATCTGCCCCTGTACACTCCATTCCCTTCCATGCCCTTTCTGAAATGTTCTGCTTCTTCAGTCATCACTCACTTTAGAGGTCACTTCCTTGGAGCAAACTTCCATGATCTTTTAGGACCACACTGTTATTTTCGTTACTTATGTAAAATGGCTGAGAAATATAGACTGTATTAACCTACACTGGTCTTAATTGTTCATCCTCTCTACTGGAGTAAGACTCTTTGAGAACAAGAATTGTGTGTTGCTCATCAAAGCAATTCCCATAGTTTGGTATAATTATCATTTCAATGATTATACTCATAAATATTTGCTGAATGAATATATGTCCTCCTGCTATGAATTTTTGTAGCCAAAATGTCACTATAGACAAGTTCCTTGTTATACCTGCAGGCAACATCTAGAGTGCTTAGCTCAGTGTTGTGTTTATAGTAGGAACTCAACAAAAAGTTGCTGAGGTCATTTTTCTTAATCCATATTCTGAACCAAGGATAGCTCAACAATATAAGTAAGAAATACTTGTTTTATCATTATGGGATTACTTTTCAGAGATGAAAATGGTAGTACATTCTGCCTGTCTAGAGAAGCCTTTGTATCTAATTTAGTTCTACACAATGACTCCCTCTCTGGGAAAGCTTCTATGACCATCTCTAGCTATAGAGTTACAAGCCTGGTAAGAAGTCGAACTCTTGCTGCAGATGTGGAATTCAGTAAGGGGCTTTTGAGCAACATTCTGGATCTAAAATTATACTTTTAAAACTTTTCTTGGTTTATAATGAAATTATTCATCACCTAAACATGGAAACTCTCTGAATCTAGATTGCTATTTCTTAAAAAGATTAAAAAGAGAAAATACATAAAAAGGATTTTATAAAATAAAATTTCTTTGGAAATTTTGTGGTTGTTAAATTTTCTGTTTTAAAAATGAAGCTCTGGCTTAAATGTCCTAATTTCACTATTTATTCATGGGGTGGTTTGTTCTCAGACAGTTATAATTATGTTCATACACTACTGTTCTGTTGACTTCACCGAATCTCAGTAGGAGTGGCAATCCCAGGGCTATTTTGGTTTTAGAGACGTAAGAACTCTGATTTGTTAACCTGATAATTACCTCCACTGATGTGGTGTTAGTCCCTAAACTTTAGGCTTTTAAAATCTAAAGCCTAGTTTGCACTTTGAAATCAGTACATTTTCACCTTGACTGCAAACTCTTGCCAATGTTGTCTCTAAATAAATCAGAAGTGACAACTCAATGGGCCAGCTCATGTTAGTGCTTAGCACAGTGCTGCCATGTATGCTCTTTTCCTAAGTATCAGCTAGTATTTATTTATTTTTTAAGTTCCAGGGCTCAAATGAAGTGAAATAACAATTCAGTCCATAAAACTCTATGGCATTCCCATTTAGTTCTGGTTCAGTAGTTTCATAAAGTATTCCTGGCTTCATGTTACAGTAAATAAGATCCAGTGTTCTCTAACCACCTATCAACAGAAAATTATAGGTAGTTCAGGGTACAGCCAATGTGATTTATTCTGTTTGAAAGGGACATAGTTCAATGTGTTTCAAATATCTGCTTTAGGTATCTATTATGTCTGGCCTACTGCAAATGCTAAGTCCTATGGTATCTTTATCTTTTCATTACTTCTAACTGTAAAGCTATGAAATTATCCTACCTTGGAAAACTGCATATTCAAAGGTTAAGTCTCACCTTCTCATAGGTTAGTCTTGGCAGAACCACCTGGAACCCAGAGGTCAAATTCAAATTCAGTTAGTCATGGAATCTCTATGATGGATTTTATTTTTCAGAACATGCCTTGTTTCCCTGCTTATTTCCCTCCCAAGTTTTTTTCATTAATTCTTGCCAATTTCTCCCCCAATGTTCTTTTTCTTTTATATATATTTTCTGAATGTCTGGCAATTTGTTTCTTAGCGTTTCCTCTAGGCAAGTGAAATTTGAAAACTCCTAAGCAGTTATGGAAGAGAAAACCCTGCAGTCTGCCTTCTTCAGCTTACATAGTAAATATTTTTGCTGCAACTCTTGTGTAATGGCTGTCATGGCAGATGCTTACTTCCTGGCAATCATTTTGTGGTTTCAAAAGCATCACAATAATTTTGTGGAAACCGATTATATATCCTAAGCCCTGACCTCCTTTGCACAGTACCCACCCCTACTCCCCACCATACAGTACTATAAAAGTCAATGACTTCTCCAAACCCAGGTACTTTTATATAAGAAAATGAGTCACTGAATAAAGACAGGCCAATCATGTACTACCCAAACACTGGCCTGTCTAGAATTCTCTTCGGTGAGTGGGGCTAAGTGAAGCTTATGATGCAGAAAGGTAGACAAGAGAACAGTGTAATCCACCTTTCTCTCAATAATGCAATGGGACTATAATTTCCTAAGAATGTGCAATTTGACCAGGGCTTAATTTCACTGACTTCTTTTTTTAAGTTAGCACAGTTTCTAGTGCTTGGCACTGAAGCTTTAAGTAACAAGGAAAATCCTAATGGCCTATGGAGGAAAATGAAGAAAAGCTCAATGGACACAAGGATGTGGAACAGTATTTTCCAAGTGACTTTTAATTCACCTATAAGTCATTATATTATAATCTAGATTCAAATTCATTTTTATAAAGCAGGGCATGGAGATTTTCCCAAAAGAGGGGTTAAAAGTAAAAACTACCAACCTAACTTATTTATTTGAAACTGCATGCTATGAATTATCCTATCAACACAGACCTACCACCATGCCCTTCCCCAGGATAAAAGGCTGTAGCTGTCTCATCAGTGAATAATTCCCAACAACAAACTGAAATCAGAAAACTATGTGAAGTATGTTGTGCATGCCTAGCCCTTCCAAACTCTCACATGCCTGACTATTCTATGACACTGAGCATCATTACACACACAGTACTATGAAGATCTAAGAATTGAACAAAAAAACACAAGCATGAGGGAGAGGATACTCCATACTCATCTCCAGTTCCAAGCGTAGATACAGCACATGAAGAAACAGATCAGCTTCATCAGTCAAAAGGAAAACAGGGTCATGAATGTTTGGATTTGGCAAGAGGGACCACCCAGAGATTATGCTGAGGGATTCTTGTGTTTGTGCCAGCTGCTTAGCCATGGAGGACTCTGTAGGTATCCTGTTTTCCTATGCTCAACACTCCTACATGCTAAAAAAGTAAAATCTTCATAGGCATTATATGCTGTACTGAAGTTCTTTCTGGACATGACCAAAGGTGGGAGTATTTATATAACAGAAACAAACATGGAAGCCTACGACACTGCAAACAGTGAAGAGTCCTGGTGCTCTTCTCTATAGCAAGACAAGCATATTCATTTCATCCCCCCAGCAATCATGTTCTTTCATGGAACTGTCTGCTCAGCTTCTGAGACAGTAACACTCACCGAACACTTTCTGAGCAGGATTCTTACAATCAACATGCTACCTCAAACCATTTCCAAAACAGTCATCCAGTAAGAATTTACTATTTTATCACTGTACTAAGTAGAATAAATTGAAATAGCATTTTCAGAGTTTCTGTGTCAAGAAATGTACTCTGTAGTTAAGGTAACTGAAACATACATGAAACATTCACACCAACATAACAGCACAGCATATACTTATTATTAGTTCATTGTAATGCTACAATGACCACCACTGACCACTTTTTTTTTTTCGAGACAGGGTTTTTCTGTGTAGCTTGGGAGCCTATCCTGGCACGTTAGTTATACTCTGGTTCTATCAAGCTTATAATCCCCTGAACTAACTGGTTTCACATGATGTTATCTATCTTTTTTACTTATTCCTTCAGAAGTTGTTTCTTTTTTTAAAGATTTATTTATTTATTTATTTATTTATTATGTATACAGTATTCTGTCTGCATATATCCCTGCAGGTCAGAAGAGAGCACCAGATCTCATTATGGATGGTTGTGAGCCACCATGTGGTTACTGGGAATTGAACTCAGGACCTCTGGAAGAGCAGCCAGTGCTCTTAACCTCTGAGCCATCTCTCTAGCCCCAGAAGTTGTTTCTTAGAGATGGGCTTCCTGGATTATCTAAGTTGGCTCAAAGCCCAGCACTGACTCCAACCTACACAGTTTGGAGTTTTTACTGTCAATTTGACACAACCTAGAGTCACCTGGGAAGAAGAATCTCAATTGGGAGATTTCCCAGATCAAGTGGCCTATGGATGTCTGTGGGACATTGTCTCAATTACTAATTGATGTATGAGGGCCCAGCCCACTGTGGGAAATGCCACTTCATGACAGACAGTCTAGGTTGTATAAGAAAGCGAGCTAGCATAAGCCTGCTAACAACACAAACAGCAAATGAGAAAACTGTATTCCTTCTTGGTTTATGCTTCAAGTTCCTGCCTTGAGTTCCTTGTCCTAAATTTTCTTAGCAAGAGACTGACCTCGAAGTATAAGCCACATAATCCCTTTCATCCCCTAAGCTGCTTTTGGTCAAAATCATAGCTTCAGAAATCAAACCAGGACAGTCTGACATGAAGCAATCACACAGATAACTTTTATGAATCCAAAAGAAACACAAAAAGTAGAATTAATTCCAACTGTCACTGATACTTACTGAGCAGACAGCCAACGTGTCCACATTCCAAACCCTCGGGATCTGCTATAATTAGATTTCTTCCATAGATACCAAAACTTTTGTTGACTATCAAAGCCAAAAACTTTAAAATGCAATTGTTATAGTTTTCTCCATGAACAGTTTTGTTAACACCAAAATTCATATTCAATATTGTTTGGTTTCATGGTTCTTCTCTTCCTTATCCACTTTAACTCCATAGTAGTCACTCACTAATAACAACTGGCTCTCAAAGTATCCATCCTGTTTTACTCTGTAATAGTATTATTCTATACTTCAAAAGAAGAAAAAATCAACTTAATGTTTACTGAAAGGGCTTTGTGCCAAAAAGTTCTCTTGAGTACCCATCTCAAGATATCTTAATAATCAGATCCCATTTTTCTACTTCTTAAATCCAGACTTTCTCTCTGCTTTTTTGAAAGATCTTAAGTTCCTAATAAAGAACACTACAGGTCACAAGCTTTTGTTGTGATCTCTAGAGTTCTACAGAGAATTACTCCATCAGGGACATTACCCTTTTCTCCATCTGGAGGCTGCTCTTCCTTTTACTCCTAAAGCATTCACTTTTTCACTTTCAGATAAATTCATTATTGATATTTCTATTACTCTTGATATACTGTATAAAGCACAGAAAGTCTTAGTAGATGTTTTCTAAAAGGATTCATTAGTTCTACTTTAATTTCTTTAATGCTGCAAGTATATGCCTCAGAGTAAGGGAGCGTTGATTGAACTTGGAGGGTACGGGAGAAGTTAAAAATGCATGTAGTAGGGGGTGAGTTAGATAAAAAAACATACACTGGATACTCACATAAAATTCTCAATAAATAAAAAAATTAACTTTCAGCTGGGATTGGTGGCACATGCCTTTAATCCCAGCACTCGGAAGGCAGAGGCAGGTGGATTTCTGTGAGTTCGAGGCTTGGTCTCCAGAGCGAGTGCCAGGCTAGGCTCCAGAGCTACACAGAGAAACCCTGTCTTGAAAAAACAAACAAAACAAAAAAAACAAAAAAAACAAAAACAAATTAACTTTCATTAGATATGAAAGACCTGATGAGTGGTTCCTTTTATGCAAAATGTAAAACACAGAAGGATTTATGGATATAGATTGGTGATTGCTTATAGCTGGCACACACATAAAAAATGGAATTTGATTCTTGAGTACACAGTTTCTTTTAGAGATGTTAAATCAATGGTTATCATTGTACAACATGTGAACATACTAAAATACACTGACTCAGACACTCTAAAATAATTTTAATATGGCCTTTCAACCAGGAGAATAATGCTTTGCTTCTTTCCCCTTCATTATTTTAACAACTCCATTTAGTTATCATTTATATTCCATATAATCCTCTGCTAGCAATAAACGGCATTCTACTATGAACCTTTCAAAATGTACACAATCTTCTTCAACTAACCGGCAACCTACCAGTGTTCAGAATGTTGTAAATACTTGTTCAAAGGTTGAGAGACTCGCAGCTCTAAACTTATTACAAGTAATGTACATATTCTCTATTTGGGGTTTATGCATTTTTGTAGATTGACTTTGGTGACTCAAATACCATCTGTAAAATCATTTGTATAAGAAAGTATATATTCAAAGCCAAAACTAAAACTAGAAAGAAGCCACCACCCCACCTCACCCTGTCAGTTTGTAAATAAGCCAGGCAACACCTATCACCAGTTCCCATCCACAAAAGCTTGTCTGGTAACAAACCCAGAATGTGCCAACCTCCAGGTTATGAAAAAAAGACATTTGAAAAAAGTCATGGCTATCTTCTTCAAAGCTAACCCAATACTTTATAGGATAGGTTCTCTTTTCACTGTTGTCTCAGAGTGTACACAAAATATTACTGTAGAATTCATGAAGCATTTTGGCTTCTTTGTTTTATCCTGATCCTACCATGTGACCCAGACTGGCCTAGAACTCATTATATAGCCAGGATTGGCTTCAACCTCATGATCTTCATGCTTCAGTTTCCTGAGTACCGGGATTACAGGCATGAGGTATCACATCCAGTGCATAAGAAATTTTGACTTTTACAAAACCCAAACATAATTTAAAAATAAACTATATCCATTTATAAATCTGTAAGCTTAAATCAGGAGTCATGGGTATTATTCATCAACCCACTTACTATAGCTTACTGCTCAAGGGACCCTTGATATGTATACAATAAATGAACAGAGAACTAAATGTGTAATTTGGTTAATCTTATGATTAATGGGCATTATCAATGTAGTGGTTTGAATGTAAAGTATCCCCAGTAGACTTAAGTGTTTGAACATCTGGTCTCCAGGTGGTGGTACTACTGAGGAAGGTTGTACAACCTTTAAAATGTGGAGATTTTTTGGAGGAAGTGGGACAGTGGGAATGGGCCTTGAGGATTTGTAGCCTAGACCCCATTTCCTGTTCTCTGTCTGCTTCCAGGATATGGAGGCAATGTGGCTAGCATCCTCCTGTTTCTGCCACTCCTCTGTCATAATGGACGATATCCTCCTGGAACAGTATATGTTAAAACAGACTGCATTGTTAAAGTATTTTCACACAACAATACAAGTAGCTAATACAATCAGCATTTTTTCATAAATTTGCTTACCTTCTCTAGTTGGCAAGCGCTGACAATGCTCTTATATCTGTACTCATCATAGGAAACACCAAAGATGATATTTTCTTTGATAGTACCCGGCATAATCCAAGAAAATTGAGAACAGAATGAAATTCTTCCACTGTGCTTAATTTTTCCCTCTGAAGCTTCCAGCTCTCCCAAAATCATCATCAGAAGTGATGTCTACAAATAAATTGTTGTTTGATCAAATTAGTTAGCTTTAGCTTGCTTCCAATTATTCTAATCAGAAGTCTAATAACTCATTTGATTAAAGATGTTTTTAGTACTTCATGATCAAAGGACTTTTCTAGGTACAAAAAATAACCCAAAGGGAATGAAAGAGACAATGACAACACAAAGTGAGAGTGATCAAGGCTAACAAAGAGTGAGTCCCTCCTTATGTTTTCTGGGCTAGGTTTGCATGTATGAGATTGATAACAGTGAACTTTGGCTAAGAACTCTTGGCCTAGGTGCTGCCTGTGTGCACTAACCATATGAGTGTGTTTATTCATCACAATAAACTAACACAAAATCAGTGTTATCTTCCCCTTTTAAACCTATATTAGACTGAAAGAAAAAGAGCATATTCACACAGCCTTCCTTGATATATGACAACCTAAGAAACTAAAAGAGCTACCATTAAAACCAAGGCTTATTGCTATTATTTGCTTTCATCTTTAATAAATGCTAAAAAACATATGCATGCCCAAATTGTTTTTAAAAGCTTTTTTGTGTGCCACTTTTATAGAAGTATAAAATAAAAAAGTTGAAGGACTTATATATATTACATGCTCTCACAAGAGGAGTTCTAAGGAAAATAAAAACAAGTATATATAAAAGAGACAAAGGGCAGGATGCAGTGGAGATAATGTTATCACTTAAGAAAAGTTGGATGTCATAAGATTGTTGGTGTGTGCTTGTGTGCACTTGCACTATATTTGTATGCTATATAACCGTGAATATATGGGTGCCCGCACCCTTCTGTGTGCATGTAGAGGCTAGAGCAGATATGTCTGGTATCTTTTGTCTCCTCTCCTTGTTGCCTTGAGGCAAGGTTTCTTACTGAATTGAAGCTTGAAGTTTCAGCTACACCAGTTTCCAGGGAACGCTTAAGATCCAACTGTCAATGTAGGTGCACATCTATGCCAAGTTTAAAAAAATTTAATATGGGAATTTGGGATTTGAACTCAGGTCACTGTGCCAACAATGAAAGCACTCTTAACCCACTGCATATATGTATGTATGTGTATATAAATGAAAGAAAGCAAGCATCAGGGGAATGGAAAACACTGATTTTTACCTTCCTCATTTAGTTCATTTTGGGTGAACTAAAGGTCCAAAAAATGAAATATGAAGCATGTATAAACATTATAAATGTAAACAGTAGAACAAAATACAAGCATTCCTAAAAACCATATGATAGTTATTTCTTCATATCCTTGGAGGACAAGTACAATGTAGCATACCATAAAAATATTGTTCTTTTCTCACTTAACTACATATCTTAGAAAACTTTCTAATACCAAAGACTAGAGAGCTTCAATACATATCCATACTTCTCTGAAGATACCTATAGCAAATCTCTATAAATCTATAAGGATATAACATACAGGTAGTTGGATCATTTGGTTTCTTTAAGGATTAAGTAGTAAACCATCAAATCAAGAAGTATAAAATTAAATTCTGAATATTCATGTACCAATTACAAAATCTTATATTGTAGCTAGACCGTTTTTCCAGGAAAATGATAAGAGTTCTCCATCTTTCTGACTGAGCTGTGAGAGTCTTGATCACAAGTGAATGAGGATCTTCCTCTGTGTCACTGCATCTTTCCATGGGAGGCAAGAGCAGTCCCAGACTGGAATTACTTGGTCATCAGTTTTTCATAGGCTTGTCTGAGAGCTAATTACTGCTAAAGACAACAAATTCTATTTTCACATGTTTCATGTAATGATCTTAAGTATATGGACAATTTCTTTTTAAAATTCTTTGTAGCACAGTAATACTCTCCCAAGCAGAGTATAGTCTGGTGTTGATCATCTGTGTATTCTAGAGCATCAGCTATGCAGACTCCTGTGATTATCATGGTCTTTTAATACTAAAAATTGCTGCTAATTCCATATAAGATAGTAAGGAAAAAATAACACTCTGAGGATCAAGCTTTTATTTAAAAGGCCCATGTCACATTTGAGGAAACACCTGGAGAGAAAGATAAGCTAGATATACAGTAATTAGAAATTTTCTGTGGTATCTTATTTCTGAAATCTCACATAAAACTCTTCATGATATAGCTTTCCCTGCTTAAGATATTAATATAAAACAGAAACAAATTCCCTTTCAGAATCCATCATTTTTATTTTTATTTTATAAAAACACTTCTCCATCCTTCATTCCTTCTCCTTCTTTCCCTCTCCTTCTCTCCCTCTCCCTCCCTCTCTCTCCTTTCTTTTCCCATTCCTTCATATAGAATTTAAAGGATTAATAAACACATTTTTAAGATCATGAAAGATACCATAACTAAAATGGCACTCGAATTGGAACAAGGATCTATTTTATGGGTATTCATGGCAAATACTTGTTGCCCAACATCATGAAGCACACCCTCACCTCAAATTTCATTCCTTTGGTCCTTCAATGTGCTATCAAACTAATTACTAAAGAATAAGTATTATTATCTACATGACAGACCATATTTGAAATATCAAGATAAAGCCTCTTGGTGGTAATATTAGATTTGGGGGCAGTTTTCCCTTCTAGCAGATTTGATTTTGTGAGATGTCTCTCCAAAGACCAAAAACGTTTAAAGCATAATAGGTTATTCTTGGCATTGGGTGGGGAGTAGAATAGACACTGAGTAACATTTTCTTGAATATCTTTCTACTTGACATAGTTTCATAATATGTAATAAGCAAGACTGAGTCCATACAAAAATCTGAGATATATCAATCCTTGTGCCTACAGTGGTCAAATCTTAGCCCATGATTTTCTTGGACCAGCCCTAAAAATAGATCTGTAGCAAAAAAAATTGGTTAAAAGATAGTTTTTAAATCAATAGTTATTGAAATACCTCTACATGTGTGACAAAGCTAAATTCTATACAAAATATAAACATGTAGAAAAAAGTCACAAGAAATAATGTGATAACTAAAAACCCCGAGGAAACCATTCCTGAAACCACTTATATTTTAAGTAAACACTACACTCAAATATTTCTATACCTATACAAAAATTTCTCTGTAGTATTTCATATACTGCAAACTAGAGAAAAGGGAGAAGCGAATGCTAAATTAAATTCTTAATAATGAGTAATAAAAAGACAAAAAAGACTTTCCTAGCAAGATATAACACCAATGGCATAACAGTGACATACTGGGAATAACCAACAGCTACCTAACTGTACCTAAGACAAACTCATCAAGACTGAACTCATACCTAGTACTGTAAACCTTACTAACTAACCACAGCTGGAGAGGCCATAGCTCTTAGAGGAGCTCCTACTACTGCTATTTTTGTAAGCTAATAAGATTTCTAACTGGGATCTAAGTACTTACCCACAGGTAAGTGTAGTTCACACCTCTTACCAAGTCACATCTTTTTGCAGTGGTTGTAAACTATTACAGAGATCTACAACTAGTCAACGTGCAGAAAACAACTGACAATGGGTTACTCAGTCCAAATTGATATATCTAAAATGCAACCTTTATACTTAAGGCTTAGGGCAAATTGTGGAAGAAGGGGCTGAAAGATCTTAAGAGCCAGAGGACAGGAATATGCTTCTAGAAAGCATCTTCTAGCTATGAGACACTACACCTATGAAATATCCAAAATATTGTTACATAAACAAGTCCTACATGATGATATCACCAGTTGACATTACAATGTAAATGAGGGAATCTCACAAGGTCCCATCCCTTAGAGCAGTGATTCTCAACCTTCCTAATGCTGTGTCCCTTTAATAACCCCCAAGGAGTCATGACAACAGGTTGAGAAATACTGCCCTAGATGAAGAATTGCAACCAAATAAAAGCTGAGAGGGAGAATCAATTTTCCCCCCAAATGAGCTCCTTGATAGGTCATCCAATCCCAAGTGATCAGCTCCAAATACATGTGCATATAAGAAACACAAAATGGATCCAGTACATTATATATTATAGTAACCAAAAACAGAGGTCATGAATTTAAATGGGAGTGATGAGGGGTATATGGAAGGTGTTAGAAATTTGGGAAGGGAACAGGAATTATGAAAATATAGTACTCATGTATGAATTTCTCAAAAAATTTAAAATGTAAAGAGACAGTACCTTTCCAGCTCCAGTAGATCCAGTAATAGCCAACATCTCTCCTTTCTCTACCTTAAAACTGATGTTTTTCAGCACAGGATTTTCCAGAAAACAGATATGACCCAAACTTGGGTTGTCATCATCATTTGAAAGTTTTCTGTCATCATTGTTTAGTTGTACTTTTTCCAACAATTCTCCAAATCCCTATTTAGCCACATCAAAAATAAAAATGTCTTCAGATACTTTCAGTAAATATTTTTAAGTGCAATCACTTTAAGAAACATATGGTACACAATCCATTATAAGACATATGCATTTTAAATTAATTAATAAATATAATTATAAAGCACAGGTTTTCTAGAGAGCATGGTTCAAAATATTTGCAAAATACATATAATCAATGAGAATACAATTTCCCTTTATCAAACCTTTATCATTACATTAATTTCATACTATTAAAGTTCAAGTGTGTGTGTGTGTGTGTGTGTGTGTGTGTATGTGTGTGTGTACCAAGACTAAAAGAAGTATATATATATACATATACATATATGTATGTTGTATATATATATATATATATATATATATATATATATCCTTTTTCCTATGGACTTGGTACATAGCGTTAATTCAGCATAATATATGAGGCCGGTTTCATAATCTTCCTCTTAAAAACTGTAGACCACCTCTCAGAATGTATAACTGATCAGTCACAAGTATTACAAACAAGAAATTACAAGGCAAACCTGACTTCTGTTCTGTCACACTGGTAGTTCCTTCTTCTAAGATTTCTCATTAATTATCTCTGGCTACAAATATGATGAAATTGCTAGAGGAGTAAAGGAATTGATCTGCACAAGAGCATGTGTGGGTTGGAGAGGAATCCCTTTTGAAAATGGCTTGCCTCTCCATTGCCCCTTGGCAATGTCTCAATCATTCAATTTATCAATAAAGACTCAGGTGCCAGATGCTGGGGTGAAAGCCTGCAAGCTCAGAGAAGCAGAGAAAGCACCCATCTGACCCTTCTTCTCAGCTGATGTCCTTGAAGCACCTTTTTTCTCTACTATCTCAAACAAGACCGTCAAAGTCAATGCCACTCTCTTCTACTTCCTGTATCTCTACCCATCCCCCTGAACTCCTAAATTCTGAAAAGTTTTCTACTAGAGGGTTCAGCTTTTAGTTTAATCAATAACACTGTGAAAGAAATAGAGTTTTTGCTCTTGTCATTTAAGATAAACTCCTGTAAGCGGACCAAATAATATGTAAAATTCCTCTAGCCTTCTAAGTAGATGTTGAGAGCACTAATGGGGTAACACATGGGAAATACTTTTGTAGACATTAAAGACAGTTTCTTACTCCTCCTCTTCCTTCTTCTCTTTTTTTCAGTACTAGGAATTGAATCCAGCCCATAATCTATGCTAAGCAAGTACTCTGCCACGGAGTTACACCTCTACCCTGTTATTTGTACCCTCAAATAAGTAGCAATATGCAATATGGAAACTTGGAAATGGCTCTGCAGTCTGAGAAACCCAGGCTATTAACCTCCTTACTTAAAAGCCTCAAGCCTCAATTGCCTAATATGTAAATATAAATTTTATCTAATCAAAGTATGACATGTAACTCACGATAGACTTGCTACTCAAGTGTTGTCATTAAATGAGATGGAGAAAATGCTGGAACAAGTGAGACAGTAAAGCTTGAGGAGTGATGGTTATGAAGGGTATAAGGAACATGCAAGAAACTAGGGCCAAAGATTTCCATTGGCACATCATCAGTTCACTGATGTTGGGCCTTGGTGAGGTCACACCACAGACAGAGTAAAATGCTTGAAGCTGCTCATGGGGACTCAATGGCTCATCAACACTGAGTGACAGGCCGGGGAGGCTTAGAAGTCATGATGAGAGAAGTTAAACTTCATTGAGGAACTACTACATGGAAAGTGAACTAATCAACAACTGATGTAAATTATCTTAGTTAGTAGGAAGATTATGTCTTCATTTTATAGATGAAGACACTAGAGGCTTGACAACTTGAAAGTAATATGATTTGGACTACTGGAAATTGAGTTGCAGAGACAAGATTCAAGTCTAGTACTGAAGCCTATCATCTTCCTGGCCTGTTATATTAAATTAGTTATATGACTTTAAAGAAATAAAGAGGTTTTTATGTTGCATTGAATGTCTGGTCCCCCACTTTTCACTTTATGAAACAGAATATCCCCCTTCATATAGCTCTACCAGTTACAGTATCATTTAAATCTTACATTTTATTAAGTAGAAACTTAGAAGAATGAACAGGAAAAAGCTCAATTGTTTATATATTTTTAAAAATCCACAATGTTTAGGAACTCTCACCTCCTCCCAGAATGCTGATACATTCTCCATGGTCACATCTGTGGTCATTAAGTTATACTCTAGTATCTTATATTCTTGATACTGCAGGAAATCCTAGTCAATAAAGAGAGTAAAAGCTTTGGGTCATAGAATTAGAATAACAGAATACATTGTTTTATCTTCTTATACTCTAACACGCAGTGTCTTAAATTAGAAATTATTTACTAAAATAACTTTACAATTGTTCTAAAGTTAAGGTACCAAGCAGAAGGATTCATCAAAGTATAAAATATGTTAGTTTATAAGGTTAGTTTTATATATTAGATATTAGTGCATAGTTACTTCTTTCTTATACTACTATATGGAATATTAATTACTATTGAAACCCCAATAATTACTCATGTCTCAGTTCAGGGCTAGTACAAAGGAAAAGAACCACAAATTGTGGTTTCTTTTTTGACATTCTCTTTACAAGCAACATCACTATCATCGCTTCTCTAGATAAAGGGAAAGTATAAGGACTTCATATAACTACTTTTAAGTGTTCTAAGAAAGGGCTTCATCAGAGACTCCAAATCATGTTCTTCCTAGGGAAGGTGGAGCATAGGACTTAAATCTGTGTACCCAGAAGTCTTCACTGGCCCCTGCCTGTCCTCTTTTCTCTCTTTTCTCCTTCCCTCCCTCTTTTCTTCTTTTGGTTTGTCTCATTTACTTTATATTTTTTCAGATTTTTTGTTACTATTTAGTTTTATTCTCATTTCTCTTATCTCTCTGCCCTCCTCTCCTCCTTTCTTCTCTCATCCCTCCACCCAACTAAGATGAGATCAACAGAGAAATAATATTAATCATAGAGCCACTCTGATCTAAGTGTCACTCACTACTTTTTGTAGTCACACAACTCAAGTTCATTTAAGCTTAGGGTGCAATGGGTGAAAAGAAGGGGCTAAAAGACATTGTGATGATCTGGATAGGGTAGACAGCCTTTAATGGCAGCTGCTACAGCTGTAGGGACCCAAATCACCAGATAATCTGAGTTTTTCAGAAGGCCTTTATGTGTGTACACATGCCAGTGCACAATGGTATGTGTTCACCAGTAACTAATTCAAAATGTCAAAGACAAATAAAACAGATACAGAGCTATATTTCATGCTGCCACCTTTTGCAACATCAGATAAATAATGAAAGAACCACTTAAAAACAAGCTCACCCTCTATCACACATTTTATTTGTCATAATGGTTACTTTCTGTGTTAAATATTTAATCAAATATTTTAAGATATGATGAGACATTTTTCTCGCAAGTTTACTTATTTTGCCCTGAATAAACTACTACTTATCACCTCAAAACTTTAGAACTTTCCACCACTAGCAGCTATTTTGGCATCCTGGAGTCGACAGTAATTAATGTGGCACAAAATGCCATCTCCTTCCATCAAACTATCTATAGAAATGCTAGAGAAGTTTAGGTGGGTTTTCCAGTATTAGCTGAAACATTTTATAACTTCCTGATAAAGTTTTTTTTCAATGTTTTTACATATTTACAAGCTGACTAGAACTGATCTATTCAATGGTTCCTGGAGTGGGGTTTTTCAGATTACAGAAACAATTATTTCAAATTTCATTTTATTTCATTAGACTTCATGAGACTATGGCATGAAAATGAAGAGAGGAAATCTTATCCATTAATAAATCCAAAACCAAAAAATTTATTTTAGAGAGTTTTCCCACTATACAAATTCTAAAATGTTTCAAATATCATGTAAAGGATGCAGTCATGAAAATTACCTGTACTTTTGTTATCATTCCAATAGAATCATACCATGTTTGTACAGCAGTGGGGAGCTGTCGTGTGACTGCCATACGCAGGACAATGCAGAATGAAATGGTTGTGAATATTTTTCGGAGGATGATTCCGTTGAGGACTGTATAGGGAAGCACAGCTAAAAGAACTACAAAGAACCCTGAGAAGAAGAAGGCGGAGCTAGTCAAGAACCTTGTATAGGCAGCCTTCTTGGTCAGTTTCAGTTCCACCCTGTGGAAAACAGAAGATGTGATGTTATTCTCTTTTCAAATATCATGTGTCATAGAAAGTAAAATCTGAACACGCAGTCTACACTTTGGGAAATTAGAAAACATCTCTTGGCCTCAGTTAGCTTATGTGACTGTTAATGAATACAAAATGCTTGCTAACATTGCTGTAAAATAATTAATAGCTTCAATTACTATAATTAAAATTTTGATTATATTCTTAAATTAATTTAAATTGAATTATCTGAATAGATTTCAATTTTATACTCGTTTATATCTTTAGTTATTTCATGATTAAAATGTGAAATGATGTGTGCAAGGGAAAACAATGTTACAAACTTTATTACAAAAATGATAATGTTGTAGTTATCCAACAGATTCTTAACATTTTCGAGATTCTAGCTTGGCTTTAAATAGCACTGACAATGTCATGAGGAGAGGTTATCAGATGTTAACATGTATATAAAGGGTCTGAGAAATATGTTACTGGGCAGTCTCATCTCCAAGCCATTATCCACTGATGCTGATGCTGCACTAGCTTAAGCAGAAGCTACCCTGTAGTCAAAGAAACCAAGTCATTCTATTGTAGGTGGTTCTTCAAAGACCAGGGACTAGCCACTCGCTCTTCTTCCCTCTCATTCCAGTGGAACTATATGTAGTCATGCCTCACTATAGTTGCAATCCTCTGGTCTGAACTCCAGCTGTCAACTATTCTTTTCTAAGACATACAGGAAAGGGTTAATGCTTTAACAGGCAGAAAGCAAGGGGCACAGAAGATGGTAACATGATTGAGGTGTCACCAGCAGAGAGCAATGTTGCCCTCAACCCCACTCTTCCTCCTCCCCATTCTTGAAGCCATTAAAGCTTCAAGTCACTTGTGATCATCCACAACCAGCTCTTGTGCCCTCCTGCACCAAACTATAGATCAGGCGCAGGAGGGCACCTGGCATGCAGACACTACACTTCTACATACCTGCCATTCAAAGAAGCAACTGTCCTTCTCAAGTGTTAGAATTAGAAGGAAATCTTTAAGTTCTCAAAGAAAACAATGTAATACTGAGCTCACTGATAGAGGTCATGCATATAACCTATATTACGATCAGCCTAATTAGGTGCAGTGTTTTATCTTTCAGTATTTGTATTGAAGGTTGATTATGGTTTGGGTTCTGCCTGTTTTACCTATGTCATCTAAAGAAAGTCCCTCTTCCTCATGATCCCACCACTAAAGAGAAATGTAATAGTTCCCTTGTAGAAACGTGGGTAAGCTTAGATGATGACATAGCAGAAAATCTAATAGAATGCAATGTGGAGTCCTTTTGTTTTAGAGATCAAAAAATGTTGATGAGGTTGGTACTTATAAATGACAGAATTGTTTAAAAAAACATTAGCACAGTGTCAAAATTGTTCAAATATATTAGAAACAGCTGACAAAGTTGGAGGGAGAGGTCATATGGGAAAAATAATAATTGATCCAAGAACACCAGAATCATCTAGAAACTATTATAAAATCCCTAAACATTTTAAGAGTCATAAAAATATTCTATCAGTTTCTTATAAAAAAATTAAAATCCCTTTATTACTGAAGAGCATTAAAGGCAGATTTGTTTTTCAAAGAGATTGGCCCAGCTTTTGGCCCAGTTCAGCAGCGGCCCAGGCTGAGGCAATCATCCTTCTGAAGAGTATCCTGTCAGTCTCTCCTAGAACACTGTATTTGTTCTGCTAAGTAAAAGCAATTCTTACTTTCCCACATCAGCACTTTCCAGCTTTTCCAGGTAACAATTTCATGCTGTATCAGACGGTGACAACCAGAAAAATGCTATCCAAATTGGTCAAACAGAAATATAGAGTAGGGAAGATGGATTTCATCTTTTGAGGAAGAGAGGGGTAAAATACCAATGTCAGAAAAAGTCAGCCACAGGAATGACCTGTCTGGGAGTTTATCATGAAGCCTGAGGAAACTGGATCATCTGATAACCTCACAACCCCTGCCATGACTGTGTTTACAGGCAGAGTGTACTGGAACACTTAACTTGTTAATGTGCAAAACAACTCATCAATTGAACAATTTCCCAAGATCTTTGAGGATGTTCCTGCAAAGAAAATGCAATGCCTTTCCTGGATTTATCTTAAAAGGTATAACAAAAGCAGGTGACCAATAATGTTTGGGAAATAAATACTCTTTTGCTCTTTCTATTTACATGGCAAAGGACTTAACATTTCTGCATTTCCTTTGTTATTCCAATCACACACCTGTGGCTCAGTTACCACTGTCTATGGGTCTCTAAAAGCCTGAATATGAAATAGCATCAATTCACCATTTCAAAAAGCACTTTTTCCCTGTGAAATACTTCAATTGTCCTAGTCTTTAAATTAGTTGTCTCCTTAATGATGCATCTCATCACCCAGAAGTCTAAAACCCTTCCTTGATGTATTCAGTAGGAACAGAGAAGTCAACTGCAGAAAAATGGTTATGTGGCTACAGCAATGCTCAATTTTCTTTTACCCAAAATTATCTCAGTAATTTCATCCCATGAGGTGGCTTTTGTTAACAGGGACTGATTTTGCATCCCGTGAACAATTCACATGGGCAATACTGAGGGAAATTCCTTTGTAATTATTCTGAACGTTCTGAATAGCAGGTACACTTTGTCCAAATGTGGCTTTCGGCTAAACTTTGGTAAATCATAACATGAAAGGAACGGTGTCACACAGTATCTCCCTTTTCTCTGAGAACTACATGTTTTAGCAGTTCTATTTATGATTTCAATTAGCCCCCAGAATCTTCATCATTGTTTTAATTAAATTAAGAGTATTAAACAATTATGATCAACTGTAGAAAACTCATTAAGAAGGGATACATATCCTTGCAGTGCAGTGAACTATGTAACCATAAGACAGGACAGAACATGGTGGCACATGCCTTTAAGTTCTAGAGGAAGCCTGATCTACAACACTGAGTTCCAGGCTAGCCAAGCCTACAAAGTGAGACCCTGTCTCAAAAACAAAAAGAAAACATTAACTCATCAAAATGATTATATGCAACTGATGTATAAAAAATGGTACACCTCAAGACATATGCTTGATTTCTACTAGAGCAGTCATGTTTAAATGTTAAGTATAAAATTGGAACAATATTGTAACCATATCAACTCACTGTCTCAGGTTTTCAATTATATTTTCCATCGCCGATTCCCAACAATATGCCTTAACAGAATGGATATTCTCAATAACTTCTGATGTGATCACAAGTCTTTCATTGATTTTTGCAGCTTTTTGATCTCTGTAAACCAATCCATCAACCAATCAATAACAGAAACAAGTCAAATTAACTACAAATAACTAGATAAACATTTTGATATTAAACCGATGTTAACAAAATTAATTCTATAATTTAGTAGATGCCTCCTGAATGGGAGACATCCACTGCTTAATCAATTTTAGATTTTGTCCTTAATCCAACCCTTATCAAAGAGGTGATTGTTCCCATTGTGTGAAACAAATGAAAAAATCTTTTTATGATATTTCAGCTGGCAAACTCTACATGTTCTACATGCCATAAGCATGTCACATGACTCATACCACAGATTCATTCTGTAATAAAAGTAATGAATGCTTTGGTAGAATGACCTACAATACAAAATTTAGACATCCCTTCCATTTCATATAAATACTATAGCCACTTTAATTATATGAGTATAAAAATATACTAAACCTTTAAACATTTATAAAGTAATTCTGTAGACCAATAGAGGAAAAATACCCTTTGTGGTATATGATGTATTATTTATACCATGAAAATAATCCCTTTTTAGTGGTATCCCATAGTTTTCTGGTCAGGGCATAGAAAAGCCCAAGTTAAATTCCTTCAAGCTGTGAAAAAAATTACTACCTGTACTTCACCATCATCTTCCCTAAAATAGCTTGAAAAAAGACCAGGATTATCAGTAAACCAAGGCCACAGAAGGCAGAGAATTGTAACAACTCCCAGAGAAGACCCATCAGGAGAGCCACTTGTAAAGGAGCAATCCATACAAAATGTGCCAAGGCAAGTCCCTGAAACAAAAACACAGAGAAAACAAAGTGGCATGTTATACTCCACCCTCAAAGAGCAAGCAAAGAAACACATGTGGGGAAAAAAAAAAAAAAAAACAAACGAGCACCGAGGACTTATTCAGTCAAGGTATTCATGGTTCTGAGCACATTTAAATTTAGATTTTTTGATATGGAAGCACAGTACTGGGCCCAATCAATGCATAGATAGGTTCCTCAAGGTAAAAATTTCAAGTCATCGTATTCCAAAGTATGGTTGTTGTTTTTTTTTTTTTTTTTCCCCAAGTGGAATGGGATTGGATATCTTAGGAATTGTGCCCAGATTTTAATTAATTAATATCTGTTTTAAGTAAAGTGTCCTCACATTAGAACAAATGAGAACAAAGGACTCTCCTCAGAGACTCGGTGTATACACACACACACACTGTATGTACAGATGAACATCTTGTACTCAATTCAACAGAAATGTATTTAACTCTTATTATGTTAAATACTGGAAGTGCGAAGATAAATAAAACACAGTATTTGTCCTCAAGGACCTTGAATTTACTTGTGACATAAGACAGCATAGAACAGGAACTGCTCAGAGTATCATATTTAGCCAAAGTAAATAACAATTTAAAGTATTATATTAAAAGGAAGCAAAGTCTGATAAGGATTAAGTATTGAAAAACCTTATTAAGAGCAAGCTGAGGTATGTTTGAGTTGGGCAATTTTACCTGACCTCAGAATGGTGCTCAGTGACACAATTTATCTTTCCCAGTTTCCAGAAATAGCCAAACTAGGGATGGGTGGGACTTTGATACTTATCACTGTTATCTGGTGCAGGATAAATCTTCCTTTAGGGTTGTTGGTTTCTAATAAAATGCATAAGACATTTAATCAGTGGGTACATACTTCATCAAATTTGTTCAGGTTGTTGGAAAGAAGACTAACAAGTTGTCCAATACTTATTTTATCAAGAACACGGCTTGACAGCTTTAAAGTCTAAAAGAAAAATGGGAAGTTAGGTGATATGAACAAACAAAGGTAAAATGTATTCATAAGTACCAATTAGTAAAGGGGAAGGTGTGACTGCAAATATCTTAAGTGGAGGGCCAGCCTTGTTTCCTAGTCATTAGTTCCATACCTTCTCAGCTTTATGAATATTCAACTAAAAACCAAATATTACATTGAAATATGTTTTTTATATTTTCTGTCATAAACTAAGTTTTTGTCTTTGACACTAAGAATGATATCATATTTAAACATCCATTTGTAAAATGTAAGTTTGGGTCTTTTTTTGAGTCCATATGTTTGAGTTTGGGGAAATTTTTTACTTTGTTTTTCAAAATAGAAACAAAAGTCAGGAAAGTCAGGCCGAGAAGGACAAATGCAACCAGTTCTTCCTTATGTGAGAATCTCAGCTGTGAATTTTTAGAATATTAAGTACAACAATGTGAAAGTCAGAAGGATGAGAAAATGGCATTGGAGAGAGGGAGGGGGGACAGTATTACACTCCAGACATGAAATGGAGGCCAGGGCTAAGGGATGGATAATGAGGGTGGAGACAGCTCTGCCGGGAGAGGGACGGGAGGGTAGGGAAGAGCAAGGAGAAGAAAGAAGGTATCCAAAAGTCAGGATAAATGAAAAAGCCACATGGAAAACTATTTTATAAGCTTGCTCTTAAAAATATAATCTTAAAACTTCATTAATGCCAGCATCTCAGAAAGCCAGGTTCACAGGATAGGTGAGGGATGCCCAGTGTCATAAATGAGGTGGGAGAATCCCATAGGACAGGTGAGGGGTATACAGTGTCCTAAATGAGGTGTGAGAATCCCAAAGGACAGGTGAGGGGTATACAGTGTCCTAAATGAGGTGGGAGAATTCACAAAGCAGGGCGTAGACTGCCATCTTCCTTCTTTTTTGTGTGGCTAAAGTATTCACTCTGTTGAGTGGCTTCAGAATTACCTAGATTTCATTAAACTAGCTTTAGCAGAATGGAATTCCATGGGACTGTGGAGTGAGGATACTTTTTGCAGTAATACAATCTAAAAAGCATACAAAAATACATTGGCAGAGTCTCATTTACTCATACTCTGTCTCTCTCAAAGATACTGCAAGAAAACACATCCATGCCAATGATAATGAAGTGTGTCCCCACACTGTAATTACCAGGATGATTTAATATAGAGTTGTAAACATTATTAATGCTTGTCTTGCCTGTAATATATATCATGCCTTAAGAAATTAATAATAGCTGGAACTGTATAAAATTATATATACATATATGTATATATTTGAGTTTAAAATTTAAAGTTTGAGTATCACCCTTGTATAGTTCTAAGATTAAAGGTTGTTTTGGTTTGGTTTTTGGGTTTTGCTTTCTTCCTTCCTTCCTTCCTTCCTTTTCTTTTTTTCTTTTTCTTTTTTTTTTTTTTTTTTTTTTTGAGATAGGGTATTTTGGTGTAGCCCTGGCTGTTCTGGAACTCCCTCTGTAAATCAGACTGGCCTTGAACTCAGAAATCCACCTGCCTCTACCTCCTGGATTAAAGGCATTCACCATCACTGCCCTGCTAAGTTTTAAACAAACAAAAAACAATAATAAAAAGGTTGAATATAGGTCTCCTCCATGGATGATGCTCCTCTCAAAAGACATGAATAATCAAAGTTCCAGTGCTGCGTATGTATACGGGATACCCTCCTATGAGTGACTACCCAAGGAGATCTCAGAGGTTCTCCCAAACAATACAGGTTTTTGCCCATGCTCTTGGTTGCCCTGCAGAACTTGATGGTAAGACTCTGCTGCTGAAGATACTATATACTACAGTCACAGGAGCTGTGCTATAAGCTTCCTCCCTGCTGGCTAGCTTTCACAGTGCCAGAGGTAAATGCAAACTGCTGGGGAAGAAAAAGCATCCTCCAGCTGTGACTCTAGTAAGCTATAAAAACCTGTCTCTTTGCAAAACATGTCCACTGACTAGTAGTACAGCAGTAGGTTGAGTCCTATGGGGGTGACTAGCTGCTTTCTGACTGAAGCTGAAGCCTGCTCCACATTAGGGAACTTATGTTTGGTTCTGTAACCTGGTTAAGAGTCTCTGTCTATAGGTGGTAACCAACTAACTGTTGTTCTGCTAAATGGTCATGTTATCAAGCTATCTTTTTCTTTCTTTCTTTCTTTTTGTTTTTTCCAGACAAGCAGGGTTTCTATGTGGCTTTGGAGGCTGTCCTGGAACTAGTTCTTATAGACCAGGCTGGTCTCAAACTCACAGGGATCCGCCTGCCTCTACTTCCTGAGTGCTGGGACTAAAGGCATGTGCCACCACTGCCTGGCCAAGCTATCTTCTTACTACTCCCATTTATACCATAGATTAGAGTTTGTACTCAGCCATTATCAGAAAAGTTTCTTAGGACAATGGGTGCTGGTGACTGCAGAAACCTACAACTGACCAAACTGTGGTAACTAAGTGAGGGTAGAATGTTTGGTGATAAATAACATGGCTATATCACCCTCTGCCCTGCCCCATGACAGAGAGGAGCATAAAGAATATAAGGGCTGAGTTTAGGAAAGATAGACAGTACAAAGAAGTGTTCTCACAGAACATATCAGTTGCACTCATGAACTCTTTACAGCTGAGGCTATCTGCACAGAATGACACCTTTCAGGATGGATGAGGCAGCATCATGCTTGTTGGGGAGGGCTGTCATAGTATCTTATCATTGATGTAATACAGATAAGATGCCCTTGCTCCACTAAATAATCTCCCACTATGCTCTTGTTAAAGTTAGTGGATCACACGCAAAAAGACAAGGAAGGGGGAAGGGACTTGCAAAAATGAGTGCCAGTGGGAGAGGGCAGGAAATGAGAGAGAAACTGAGGATAAAGATGACTGAAATTATTTATATATATATATATATATATATATATGTATATATATATATGAAAATTCCAAATAATAAAAAAATGTTTATAAATTCAAAAATAAAGGTTAGAACCTAAGGTAGTGAAACCTGGTCTTCATTATTTCATAAATTCCTTCACAAATTCTGTGGAATAAAAGTGTTGTCAAAGTCAATAGAAGAATGCTATAAAAACTTAGAAATTAATGATTTAATATTATATAAATTATGATCATGAAATGGAATAATGTATTGTGAAATGTAATATTATTTTATTTGGTTAGATGGCTTTGGCAGCAAAGCACCCATTTATTATTTGTTTCAACTAATCACATATTTGTTGAGTATTTAATAGATACAAACCATTGTCCTGTATATATTGGGTTTAATATTTATTAATATATAATTCTTGTCTGAGAGTAACCTAGAATATATATACGTGTGTGCGTGCGTGCGTGTGTGTGTGTGTGTGTGTGTGTGTGTGTGTGTGTGTGTATGTTAAGGAATGCAAAAGTTGAGTGGGCTCAACATAATGGATAATTTTTAGACAGGCAAAGAGGAAGAGGTAGGATAGTTAATTACAAAATATTATTGGAACAATAGGAGAAGAGGGAGAACTCCCTTGAGGTAGAATGTGTCTTAGAAAAAGTTTCAATGTCAGGTAAAGCTATGTATAAGGTAAAAAATGAAGCAACATCATAATATACACATAGTAAACATTTATTCATTTATTTTGGTAATCTTCAAATTCATGGGCAAAGTTTTGTTCCTGTTTGTAGTCATTATTTTCAGTATTAATGTGCTATGGTTTCAGAATTTTAAAGGGAGTGACTTTCTCTAGTATAAAATTTGAAATGTTGTAGGAAGAATCCTATGTGTCCTTGCCACGAGCCTGAAACAGGATGGATATGGGGAAGGAGTTGAGACATGGGAAGAGCAAAGACAAAGTACAATTAGGGACCAAACTAAAGCAACATGAAGATGCACTCACACTTTGGTGATGAACCACCATCGGAATGTAACTGTGGTTTGCAAGATAAACTAAAGGATCAGTCATCACAGGTAGTTGATGTTGAGATGGAAACACATATGGTAGAGCTTCAAACTCTGCACCAGTATTTTTAATGGACATATACTAATGGTACATGAGGACTTGCTCACAAAATAACCATAATCATTATTTTACCTCACATCCCCTTTGCCTCAGTACTATGTTTCCATACTTTTGCTTTTTCTAATACACAGAAAACATTTTACTTCAAAGACTGTGAATTATCCATTTTGAATTTTTAAGGTAGTTTTTATATAATACTCTTCCTTTATAGATTTTAGTTTCTTTAAAAAATAAGATAACAGTACCTACAGTAGAGAGTTGTGCTTAGATCAAATTAGATCACATTTAAATCATTTATTAGTGTGACATATATATCCTTAGTTATTATCATTACAATATGTACTTAACAGATATTAATTAAAGTAAATTCAATTTTCTTTGACAGCAAGTTATGTAGATTCTACACTAGAAATGATCTCTAAAAAGTTTTGTTGATTTATCATAATATTTTCCTGGGACTTAGCAATTGATGAGATTGTAGCTTAAGAGATTCAATTAAACTTCAGACTCCTTTTTGTTGTTCTCTGGCTCCATAAAAGTCTTTTTTGAACAATAAAGTATGGCTATCAAGATTTTATTACATAATTGGCCTTGAGTGTGTACCATTGTAGTGTTATGGATTACTTGTTAGAAGTCAATTTCAGATCCATAGCCCTTATAAACCAAGTATATAAAGTTTGTAATTGAAGGAAGAATATACCAAAAAGAATAAGGGAATATATAAGTGGTGCTACCAATATCTTTTTGATCACTTGGTAGAGTTAACGCAGTCACATACACAGACTGGAGAAAGCACATGCCATTGAAAAGACTGAATTGTGTCAGAATTTTAGACAACATTTAGGTAGCTAAATGTTCATTTGAATGGATTTAGGTCATTCCTAGACAATTTAGGTTTTTGCCTAGCTAACACATGCAGAAAAGCAAACTGAGTTCTTATGATTTCAATGTATGTACTATTTCAAAAACTTTAGAGTTGCAAGAGTCACTAGATGACAAAGATCCAACTCATAGTAAGACAGTAGGTGAGTGTTACCATTGCTCACCATCTGTAGCAGCTGGGTAAGTGGAGATGTATTGCTTAGGTTATCAATAACAATGATAAATTCCACTTTAGCATAAGATGATACTTTCAATGACTTTCATATTATTTATCATTTTAACTGAAAAAAAAGTGGATTAAAAAATTGATGGTGATTTTGCCCACTGCTTTAGCACTTTGTCTATTTTGTTTGAAGTCCTGGATTCAATTTTCAGTAATTCAAGAAACAAAATCCCCAAAACAAAACCATTCAAACCTTTCCCCTAAAAAATGGCATCTGCAGTATTGTTGTTATAGAAGGTACTTACTAATTCCCCACTGAAGCAAATTGAATTACAAATTAAGGATAGATAACTCATAACAGTACTTATCCCTGCCACTTATTTCACAGACACATGAAATTATCCTTTTTAGAGCTCACAATCTAATTCAGGGCATTGAATATATGCCATGTAGAGTATCTGACTGTGCAGGGTGACAAACCCAGCAAAGAACTTGGTGGCATACAGGAAGTCCTGAGTTCAACCCTCAGCATTGAAATAACACAACAAAGCTAATCAAAAAACAGCCCCCTCAAAAGTCTTACCTTCTTATAAATCAAGCTAAACATAGCTATTCTCATCTGCATTCCAATGCGATGAAGGCCAAAAATGGCTGGATGAAGAAGCAGCGTCCTGACAATGAAGAGAAGACATAAGCCTATACCTAGGTAAATGGCAATGGAGCGCTCCACCTTGTTATCTGGATCATAGGAAGCTATGATTCTTCCTAGCAAGAGAGGCTGGACAGCCTTGGTGACTTCCTGCAGAAGGAGAAAACAGATTACATTTCATTTCCTTTTCTTGGAATACCCTCATGATTTCCTAGTGAGATTTTATATGCTGAAATAAGACTTGATTATTAGTTTATAGCAAAAGTGACTTCAAGACAAGTTTGTGTGCAATGTTTACTAAAACCTAGATGAACAGTGACTTCAGTAAGTTGTATACTATAACACTTTTCCAACAAACTCATCAACTTTTCAAATGTACATGAACAAATTTGAACCCAGGGACTCTAAATCTTATCCATCTTGCAAAACACCCTTCAAATTAGGAAAAGATTATTTCTCAATTCTTGTTTTATAATGACTTAGTAAAATAGAATTTAGGGCTAACTCCCACAAGAAGATTAAGACAGACATGATCCTAATTGCTTACCTCTAAGTCTCTCTGACTCACCTAGGAATGCAGAGAATTAATTTGCTTTTTATTGTTCTCTACAATAATTTTTCAAAATCTAAGTGCCAATACTACCTGTCCCACAATTCCCAAAAAGATGACCATGTTCTCTTGCCACCTTCCTCCCCACAGGAAATTATAATCTACTGTAACTGTCAATGATCATTTGTCTTGCTCATTCTGTACTTATCCATACAGAACTTCACTTAAGAACAGTATAAATCAAAGCTCTGAATATAAGAGAAGATTCAAACTTTTGAAAAAGATCCCAAAATAATCACAAAGATGAAGAATAATTATTTCTTTTCACGTAACCACATTTAAGTGGATTTGAATTATGACAAATCAAAGGGAGGTATAAAAAAGAAAATTTTTAACCTCTTACCTAGTTATAACTTGCTAATAGTTTGTGATATTTAGTGAATAAAAAGCAGTATGCAAAATACTTCTAAGTATACATCATCTTATATATGCTTCATATTTTTATTTTTATCACATAGTTAAACATCTTTAACATATTTAGATGTAGAATTAAATTAGAAACTAAGCAGGCACATTCAGGGTGGTATGGCCTAGATGTGACTTTTAAATGTCATATAAAGGTTCTTGTGGGTTTTTTTTTTAACCTAAAAGCATTTTTTACATTTATCTTTATATATATAATACAGCTACCTCATTCACTCTAAATATATCTAACATGCCTTCTTATGAATACATCAGGTTGTCTATGTCTCCACAAAGGTAAATGTTGTGTTTTATGCTATTATGGTCTCAGTTGTTTTATAAGATGAGAGAAATCAAGAGACAAGTTAGAGACTATATTAAATATCATATTGCACAAAATACATGTAACTATTTCTAAGAAATAAATCTTGTTTGTGGAGATTAAAGACACCATCCTGAGTAAAAATAAATATTTTAAAAGCTTAGCTTTAACAGAATTTTTCAAGTTACAAATCATAAGCTTTTATGTTTTTCTTCTGTTGACTAGTTTGAACTAAACCCCCTTCTGATGTTAGATCCCCATTATAGTTTTCTACAACCTACCATCATTATCATGATAGATTTATTTGCCTAATTATTTCATTGCATCTTAATATAAAAATCATAACTGTATTATCCTGAATGGAATGAATGCCTATTTTACATATCGCTACTACTGAGTTAGATTTCATCTTGCCTCATCTTTTGAACAATATAGGTCATCCCACAATGACACAACAGTATAACTCTGGAAGAGCAGATATTCACTTTGTTTCTTCACTGAAAAATTCCAGTGACAGTACTGTCTGTAGATCTCAACATAAACTTCACTATCAATAGTTCTGTTGTCACTCAGGGACAAGACCTGCACATCTAGCCTCTCTGCTTCTACTATTTTTTTCTAATCTCTTTTATGTATCACGTTCTCTAATATTTACAATGGAACCATTCATAGATCCACCTGACATTTTTTTTTTTAATGTGGAAAAAAACACAATGGTAACTGATACCTAGCTTAAAGTATAAAGTGCAGTTCTCAAAAATCACTACTGGAACATGAAAGCTGAATGTCCTCTGTTGCTCAGACTATTTTCAGAAATAGAAGTGCCCTCATTTTCACCACATGAAATGGAAAGCTATTTTAAATAAGATAACACCAATTCAATATTCAAAAATTTTTATCAGACATAAAACAAGATATAATTTATTCTTACCTTTAGAAAATGGAAGTAGCTTAATATCAGTGTTTAAGACAATATGAACACTAAACTCAGGATCATGAAACTCAAATTCTTTTTTTACATTTACTTTAGAGAATTTTATACACAAATACTATATGTATCACTTCTATGACTCTCTCCCTCCCTTCAAACTCCATCCATGCCCAACCCTGACTCCTTCTTAAGTTCATGACTCTTTCTTCAGTAATCTTATTCAGTGTATCTACTCTCTGTGTCCCCTCAATCACTTCTATTGTTTGGGCAGTTCTCCTCATTGGTAAACTCTGATAATTCAGAAAGTCCTCTCCTATAACATCATCTCTGAAAGTATGACCTGAGTTTTTCCATATATACATGCTCAAAATGTATAGAACTGAACAGTGTGAGTTCAAAAGACCATTCAGGGCCAGGAATTTTGACATATGACCATAATCCTATCTCAGGTGGCAGGGCTGCAAAGGGAGGATTATGCAGTCCAGGCCAGTCTGCATACACTTCCTTTCAACCAAAAGACCATCTGTCACCTGGGTAAATGGTCAAGAAAAAATATCTAAAAAGGATTACACTCAAGTGGGAATAATTTTTGGCCTCAGTAGCCTACCAGGGGAAGTTTGAACCACTTCATGGTAGATATACCTGGGTTATCATAAGATTTTTCAAGGACAGAGCTCAAAGTCACTGTAGTTGAATACATATCCTTAAACCACTTCCATTGTTCCTGAAAAGTCAAGATGTTTCTAGAGATAGGAGAGTGTGTTGAGCAGATATTCAGACTATAAAGAAAAGTTCAGACGAAAATAGAAGGGCAAACTCAGGTTTGTAACTTAATTATATGGATTTACCCACAAGGCATCTTTATACAAAAACAAAAACAAAAACAAAAAACCCACAAGTTCTGAACCCGGGTGCTTAGTTCAGGACTAGAGTGTTTGCCTAGCATCTGAGGTTTAAAAGTTCTTTGTTATGTCTTGTGCAGCCACTAAGCAATAGCATTAACACCTTCAGGTAATACTGAGAAATCAACTAATGGAATACCAATACACTATTGAACAATCTGTGAGTATAACAGTGACAACAGAGAAACTAATTTGAAAAATATCTGGATCTGGTCAAAGCTGAATATAAACATTCCTTATTAACCTAGAAAAGAGGCTCCTTCAGAACCAGGAATCATCGCCATAGTGGAGAAACACAGCCTTTGGAGTCAGGAACACAAAAGAACACTGGTTATTGTGGCCACTTAACATCTTTCTGAATCTTCTAAGGCAACTTAAAGGGACAAATTATTGCTTTGAAAATTATAAATAAAAAGCAAAAAAACCCACCATTATTAATATGTAATGTGCATGACTCCGGAGACTACTAAGTATACTAAAAACTAACTGAACTAAGAAAAACTAAATATTGCAAATATTATGTTTCCCCTAGTATATTTTATAAGATTAATGTAGATTTTAAAAATAAATTAGCACCAGGACAGGGGCTATCTATATTTACTGATGCAAGAGTTTCAATGGCACATACAATATATCTAGTAAGTGTACCTAATCAATAAATATTTATTAAATAAATGGTTGTTAATTCCATTTGGAAATAAATACTAATTGAAACCATTTGAAAAATAAAAACAATAAACTTAAGTCAATGACTATTAAACCACAGAACTACTCATGTCAGATAACAAAGAAAGTATACTGATTTATCTAGAAACTCCAGGAAAAGATCCAAATGTGTGTAATAACAAGATACAATGTGTGGCACTTAATTCAGTGAAGAAAGTAAAGCTTATCCAACCAAGAATGGAAAAATTGGATCTGAGCTTTCATATATATGTGTGTGTGTGTGTGTGTGTGTGTGTGTGTGTATCTTTATGTATATGTATATATAAATTTGATATATAAATAATCAAAATTAATTATAAGTGGGTTCAATATTTAAATGTAAGCCATGACATAATGAAGCACAGACTGGGGCTAGAGAGATGGTTCCATGGTGAAGAGGATGTTGATCTAGAGGACTCGAGTTTGGTGCCCAGCACTTTCCTAAAGCAATTTAAAACTGTCACTCTAGTCCCCAGGAACATAATGCCCTCTTCTGGTCTCTCTGATGTCTGCACACATCTGGTAAGCACATAGACATGCAAGCACACATACATACCTACAAATAAAGAAACCTTAAAACAAAATTAAAACCAAATATACCTGCACTCTGCCTAAAATTTGAGTTTTATTAAACTCTGAAACAAAAGCATATACATAAACAAAAGCATAAAATAAAAAAACAAACACGTTGCATAGATTATTCAGCAATTAAAAAGTTATAATGGTTAGAAAATAAAAATTTGTTCACATGTGGTGGCATATGCCTTTATTCTAGCACTCAGGAGGCAAAAGCAGGTGCTCTCTGAGAATTCAGACCAGTCTTGACTACATAGTGAATTTCAGACAAGACAGGCCAACCATGCTTACAGAGTAAAGGCCCTATCTTAAAATTGTTTAGAATAAAGTTACAAGGCCAAAAGTCTAGAGAGAATATTCTAGTATCAAATGACAAAACACATCCAGAAACAGAATAACAGAAAAAAAGGGGCGACTCACATGCAGAAAAGAATTGTAAATGCATAATGACTAAATAAAAGCATAAAAATGCTGGCAAAAAAAATAATACATTCTTTTTGCTTAAAAATTTTAATGAAGATAATATCAATTGGTAGTAAAGACTCAACTTTCTCAATGTAGTACTATAAAATTAAATTACATATTTTCTAGCTATATTTGTAAAGTTTGAGTCTAGAAGTTACACCAAGATTTAGTTTTTTTTTCAAATTGGTGTATACTGAAGGACTACATTCACTAGTCATCAAATGGAAATAATTTAAGTGTTCAATGACTTGTAATTTACTTTCATGTCATTTATTCCATAAATAACAGTACAATTAGAGGATTTATTAATTAGGTAGAGAACATCTAATGACACAGAATCACATTCACAAATGCATGAATAACAGAAACAGATTTGTCACACATTATCTAAAGGAATGCTCACTCTCGCTTTCATTAAGCAAATATTCTGATAGAAAATAAAGACAGAAGTATCAAGTCATCTGGAGTTGGATACTGGTCACTGTGAAGATGAGAAAAAAATTCCTTACTTTTCAAGAAGGATGCTATGAACTTCAGTGATCTTGTTGCAGGATCTGGGGAAGACAAATGGGGGCAGAAGCTCTACGTGGAGAAGAAATAAATACTTGAGATACAGCAGGCTTATGGAGAGTTCAAAGTGTCTACGACAGCCAGATATGAGAACTCAAGGTGGACAGAAAGATTCAAAGTGAATCCTACATAGCAAGCCTCCAGATTTGCTAAGAGAATTCATACTGAAGGGGTATAATAAAAAAAAGTGCTGAAGGCACTACCTACGCATATGCAGAATTACCCAAACATCCTTCCTTCAGTAGTAAGAGGCTTGTATTTGTCTAATTACAAGAGACAGATCCCCCTTTATAACAGTCAGAGGAATTTAAGAACTGTGGCATTGTTAGTACCAGGATTTCTTTAAGTCCTTTAACTTTCAGGGATGCTTTAAGCTGAACTAATATTTACCTCTGTGTAGGGATGGAAACACAGAATCAACAACACTTCAAGTAAACACTTGTGAATTCTTACAGTGACTGCTCTATGGTGACCATATTCTCTCAATGATATGTTTACAGATTCCCTATACTTAGCTTCCCTCAGATAATCCTTAATTGACTCTCATACTCAGGTTTTCAATAGCCCATTGCTCTTCTGCACTGGAAGTCATAAATATTAAAGACAATGTTATGTCTGGCTGCTGAGTCATATAAAGAAAAAGCAAATGCACAGTTAATGGGGATATGCCATAGCTAATATGATTTTAAAATTGCATCACTGTTGTAGAAATAAGGTCCTTTGTGATGGTATTTCCTTTTTCTTAGCCTTTCACAGTTGCAAGCAAATTTTATAGTGCTTTTTTTTCTATCAGTACTGAAACCAACCAAATAGTTATTATACCACAATTATCATGATATACAGAGACCAAAACTATAAACACATTCCAAACATATGTCCCCCTACATTTATCCAAGAATTACAGCTGTTTCCATAATCTTTGCTTACTTAATGGGAAGAAGAAATTCCCAGAGAGAACACTACAAACAATAAAGAAATAGCATCAGTTTATGACAGGATAGAAGCTTATTAAAATGGCTAAACTTTCTCCCACTCTCACTGTGAGTCATAGAGGTTGGTAAGCGTCATAGATACAATGACAATGTAGGTTAACAGCTACAAATTCACAGATGGAAGGAATACGCTCTACTATGGTGACTATAGTTTGCAATAATATTTCAAAATAGACAGCAGATATTCCTAATGATCTCACCACAAAGAAATGATAAATGTTTGAGTGATTTAATTACTCACATTAGATCATGAAAAATGTATACATATATTGAAACATCACTGTTCGTTTTATAAAAAGGACAATTTTTATATGTCAAAAACTTTTAAAAATAAAAATTAGACTGAAAGCAATAGATCAAGTTCCTTGGAAATTATACTTATCTAAATATTATGTAGTTTTCAACATTTTTACAACTTTGAGCTGTGTGGCTTCAGTGAGGCTTTGTGTGGGTGGGGTAGGGAGGGAGAGAGAGGGAGAGCATCTTCAGCATCACTGCACTGTTCCCAGTTCATTTTCTTCCTCAGGCCTGTTCTCTATACACATTTGGCTGCACTTGACCATCAGGACTTTTCCTTACCAATATTCTGATGGGCACCAGCACACATTTGACTTTTAGCTCCAAAAGTTATGATGGGTCCAGATAAATGTGTCAGAAGAATTTCTTTTAGAATATAATAGTATTAGAAAACATTCTGGACCTAATTATAGTCAATTTAGTCAATATAAATCATTAGTGAATTTGGGGGCAGGATAAAGTAGAATTCTTTAAATAATACAGCTGTACATGGGTTTATACAGCATTTGAGGAGAAACCAAAGCCCTGCTATTTGGGGATAAAGACCAGAAGAAAGACTGTGCAAGTTCATCCCAGTGGAACATAACACCCCAAAACATTATTGTGCTGAGTTGTTAAAGCAGACTTAACAGATTTCCACTTGTCATCTGTTTTTTATAGGCTACAACCAAGCATTCAAAGTGATGCTCTGATGACATAGAAAACAACACCTAAGACAAGTCAGTAAACCTCACAAAGCCTGGGTTTCCAGTCTTGCTAATCTCTTGACACTGATGAAGACATAAGCTGCTGACAAAATACATTCAAGCATACCTAACTGCCTTATTTTAAATTTTTGCTTCTTTTGGGAAACAAATTCAATGTAGATATTATAATAAACATTCCTCCATGTAATTTACTGAATGGGGCCTTACTCTTATCACGATATTGTCTCCAAACATTCTCTTTTTGAATACAGAAAAGTAAAGGTACCAGAAATCTCATATACTGTTAAAATGTGATTTGGATTCATAAAAGAGAAAAAAATTTAAACAAGTAATTTGATTTTTTGGATCCATTTTAACTACAAACTGTAAATTGAAATCTGCATTTCAAGAGTTTCCACTTAGCTTAATTTTAGGTGGTTTGTGTTTAGAGTTGTAATACAATTTTATAAATATCTTTCATTCTTCTATAATCACAAAACTACTTACTATATCTCAATAATACATGGCACTATGCTCACCAGTGAGTCTTACCCCTAAGTATAACAAGATGCTATAGATATCTCAATAATACATGGCACTATGTTCACCATTGAGAGTCTTACCCCTAGAATAACAAGATGCTATAGATATCTCAATAACACATGGCACTATGTTCACCAGTGAGAGTCTTACCCCTAGAATAACAACATGCCATAGATATTCTCAATAACACACGGCACTATGTTCACCAGTGAGAGTCTTACCCCTAGAATAACAACATGCCATAGATATCTCAATAATACATGGCACTATGTTCACCAGTGAGAGTCTTACCCCTAGAATAACAACATGCCATAGATATTTCAATAATAGATAGCACTATGTTCACCAGTGAGAGTCTTACCCCTAGGTATAACAAGATCCCATAGAAGATGAATCTCCAGAAGAAGCATCGTCGAAGGGCATGGATAAGCTTCGGATTCTTCTTTGAAGCTTGTTCCCTGTCCCATTCTCTGCAAACAATAAGAAAATGAGACCAATGGCAACAAGTGCATGTCTCCGAATTTCTCTATTTCCCTTCTTAGTCTCCATCCACAAGTATATTTAAGGAGATTAACACAACTACTCAATCAGATACTTGGCAGAGTTTGATGCTCTGCCATGCAGTCACTCTGCAGACCTTCATTTCATGAAACTACTAATCATGTACATTAAAGAAGCGCACTAGGCTTCTTCAGAGTGGTGGCAAGGATGAACAAACGACACATAACACATAGAATGCATCTGCACTCAGAACAAGATGCAAAAATAGTCTAAGCTTTTCCCCCTCATCTCATGATATTGCTTTTAACTGTCACAAACTTCATAATATTCAACTTTCAAACAAATAAAAAATCAGGTGGATTTTTGGTTTTAAATTTTTTTTTACAATTTTAATGTAACTTCATAATTTCCCCCTTCACTTTCCTCTCTCCAACCCTACCCAGCCTCCTCCTCATTCCTTCTCAAATTTGTAGCCTCTTCATCTTTGACTGTAACAAATATTATTGTAACATGTAAATGCAACCTGCTAAGGCCTTTTAGTTTTACTTGTATTATATGATTTCAAGGCTGAACCCTTAGTATTGGATAGCCTACTGGGCAGCTCACCTCTGGGAAAGATCATTTTTCTCTTAGTTGCCCTTAGTTCTTTGTCTAGGGGTGGGGCTCATGAAAGTAGGTTCTGAGAACTGTAAGAGCCAGATTGCCAGAAAGTGTACTTTGAGAGCTATCTCCTAGAAATGACCGGAAGCTACACCCATGATAACGCCAACAATCCGCTTGCTTAAAACAGACCTGAACAATTACCACACCAATAGACATGTTAATGAAAGGGAAACATCAGGTGAAGGTTTAATGAGTTAACACAAGAAAAACCTACTTGGATGTTTATTTAAAGGAAAAGCATTAAAGAGCCATCATTAAATTTCAGCATCAACTACTGAAATTTACTAGTGTGTAACTCTTTAAAAATAGAGCAAAATAGCTGGGCGTTGGTGGCGCACACCTTTAATCCCAGCACTCGGGAGGCAGAGGCAGGTGCCTCTGTGAGTTCGAGGCCAGCCTGGTCTCCAGAGCAAGTGCCAGGATAGGCTCCAAAGCTACACAGAGAAACCCTGTCTCGAAAAAAAAAAAAATAGAGCAAAATAAAAATGTTTTATAGTAAAGATAGATACTAGGTAGTATTGACAAATTAGCTGAAGTCTAATACTTGAGTTTTATTTTAAGTTCTCCTAGAGAATCAGCTGGTTCTTTTTAAGTTGTTGCCACTCCTATCTACTTAAAAAGTATCATTTAATTTTTGCAATGGAATAAAATATATCTCAGTGCCACCTTCATCTTAATTTTCAAATTGTTTTGAGATGGAAAAATTTCATGAACCACAGACAAGAACTGGATACTTAGATAAAGGCCTTGTATTTCATCAATGGATATTCTATTATTATCAATTTGGCATAGTTAAATTAGTTCTACATCACTTTAGAGGAAGGACACGCAAGGGAGACTTGATGATAAACTTGGTGGTCTTAATAAATGGACCATGAGTTCCACAAGAAACCTGCTAATGGCAGCCTATCTATTAGGCAGCCTAGTCAACCCATGATCCTCTTCTGCTCTTCATTCACATACATGGGGCCTGTTTCTCCATCTGTGATAGCGAATTAAAAATAAGGCACATATAAGTATATAGCAGCAGCATCTTCTCTGTGCAAGGACTAGGTCTTATTAAAATTATCATTAATACTTCAATTAGAACTTAGTGATGAACTATATCTAGGAAATGCATGAAAGGGACTGTCCATAAACCAAAGAAATGGTTTCAAGATAAAGATACCAATTACAGTGAAATACTAAGTACAGAAACAAAAGGTCATATTTGATAAAAGGTCTCTGGTATCCCTCATCAATGAAGTTTTAGGAACATGATGAAAACAAACTATATTTCGGGTGCTGAGATATAAATGGATGATAAATGAAGACCAGATCAGCAGAGAATTGTAAGCTATGCAATGGGAGAGATGTAGTGACTTGAGGGAAATGGAAAACTGTTGTTTTAATTGGTGGAACTTGAATAGTTTGCAGCTATAGAGGAGGAGTTAGCAACAAGAGTAGATAATATTGATCCAGCAGCACAACAGGCTTTCTGAGGAAGAACTCGACTTGCAAAGCTCATTAGTTAGTTAGGAACATAGAGTGGGTGTATGATTTTCATTCTTCAGTAATATAGATGATTCAATCTCATGACCACAAAAGTGAACCAGAGTCAATGTACCTCTACTAACAAACTGAATACTTGGAGTCACTTTCCCAAGGGTGTAAAAAAGTAGTTTCAATAAATTTCTAATAAAATAACATCAATAGATAAAAATTATAACAATACTATAACCACAATTATAAATGTTAGAATTTATTTGTTATTAGAATTTATGTATCTATTCTGAGACAAAGAGGTTGAATTAAAAGAAAATAGATGTATTTTAAAATAATCAAAATGGGGGTCAGAAAACTAAGCAGAAAAATAACATCAAGTTAGATAATTCTATAAATATGGTGACAAAAGAAAAAATAGAGAGGGGAGAAGAAGGAAGGAATGGAGGGAAGACAGAAGAAAGGGAGGAAAGAAGGAAGAAAGGAAGAAAGGAAGGAAGGAAGGGTTGAATGTGGCAAAGAAAGGTATAAGCATAGAGTTCTGAGAGGTTCACCTGAGTAGAAAACTAGTCTAAGGAAATTAGCCAGAACAGGGCAAATGTCACAGTAGATCTTTCAGTGCTAGGAGTCACTGACTTCCTTGGACTAGTTCTCTACCTAGACATTCACATAATTTAGGCTTCATGAGTTATCAAATGTCCTCTTTTTAATTGATAAACCTAGTTGATTGGGTTCTATCCCCCACAATCACAATGGCCACAACCAATACCCAGAAATGGGAACTATGATAAGTTCACCTGGACCGAATTATAGCTTCATCATTCAGTGGTTAGCAAATCACATTATCTCAAAGCTGTGGCTTGCTCTTCTGTAGGGTGAAGATAATTATGACTTTCTTCCAGAGTGGTCACGATGAGAAATTATGGTTGATATGTAACAGACCCTCAAAATTATTAAATTTTCATATTTTGTTGATATTCAATAGCTATTATCTTAAGGTTTCCACAAAGTATAATGGCATTCACATATTCAGATTTCAAAGGTGACCCTCTACGTGCTCACTACCAGCAACCTACACAAGGCCTGATTACAACTCACAGGAATCTTGCTCCAGATACCCAAACAACATATCTGTAGGGGAAGCTGTAGCCACGCCTTCTTAGGGGCTGGCTACAAGAGTACCTGAGGGCTTGTGAGGGAGTGGTCAGAGTGAGTAGGGGGACTGTATTTTTGGTTTTGGTCTCTCTTTGCTTTTTGCTGTACAGACTACCACCGGCTGGCTGGTTCGCTCTGTAAGTAAGGCTTTTCCCTATTAAATACCCTTATATTTCTACCTGACTCCGTATTGGTAATTTTTTACTATATCTGGTGTCAGGAGTGGGATGACCCCATGCCCCAAGGTTTCCAGAGAAAGAGGGAAACCTGCCGCCACAGCCTGCCCTGTCGGGCTGCTGAGAGGCATTGGAGCAGCTTCCATATGCTCGCACTGTCCCGATGCTCTTGGGCGTTATACTCGGACTTCTGAGATGATAAAGACAGATTAAGATAAAGAAAAACCTCTAAAGGTTTACAATACATTTAAAAATATATGTAAGCTTGTGAGAGAAAAAGTAACAGGAGGAAATAGAGTAACCGGTTATGGTGGCCAACACGGGTAGGATTTGCTGAAGAAAGCAGAGGCAGGCGGATTTCCACAGAGAAACGCTGTCTCAAAAAAAAAAAAGAAACAAAAGGAAGTAAAAGTAGAATAATAAAAAAGCCACCTAGAGATGAAAAATATACAGAGAATCTGGATACTAAATGCCATACTGTTGTCTTTAATTTGTTTGATTGCCAAGGAAAGAATTACTGCTGCTAAAATACATTTGATTATAAATACTGCTAAATTAATCCAACTTATACATTTTAAAAATGCTTTAACTTTAAAGTTTAAGTCTAAGGACAGGCTATTTAAAAATAAAGGTTTTACTTGTATTTCCACAAAAAATCAAAATTGGTTTCTACAGGAGAAAAAAAACTTTGGATACCATCAAAGTTGATCAAGATTCGACTGGAAAAGGAAAAACCTCTCGACAAGGACAAATAACAGGTATTCTACTAAGGTATATCTTATAAACTAAATAGAAGCCTCCCAAAGGAAAGGGAAGTGTTTTGCTTTTATCTTCACAGGAAAACTCATCTTCAGAAGGCAAAAGACACTACATGGGTAGATACTTAAGAAGAAAAGGTAGCTATAACCATCAAATAGAAGGAATGTGCCATACGGTAAACTTTACAGCTGTCTCTCAAAAAACTCTATTTCTCTTTATTTCCTAGTCCCTATTCAATTAAACCAATGCTGGATTTAGAGGTGGATTTGGCTTTCCTCCTCTAAAATCCAAGCACATTATTTAACTAAGCTTTAGTGTTTCTGTGTTGTATCAAGAAGCCAATTGATGTAATACAGAATAAAAGAAGAATTTGGGGACTGTCTTTGTCTTTTCTTGGATCTTTCTCTCAAGGTGTACACCCTTTCATAATTGTTATGCTCTCATGGTTGCATTCCCTAGCATGTGTACATACACAAGCAAACATTTCTCTGCTAACTGTTCATGTTTGAGTCCCACACAGCCAATGAAGACCTGCCTGACAGCAATCCCTAGACACCCTAGAAAGAAAATGGGCCACAGCTCCTCGACTACACTGGATCCAACTTGCTCCATTTCAGCTGACACTCCGGCCAGAGATTCAGGTACTGACTTCAATCAAGTTGAGGATTTCAAGCGAGATCTTCAATCAAATGAATCCCATCTAACATGGACTGGATACTAACATTTTCTTTCTACAGGACCCCACATGACTATCATCATCCCATTTCAGCAGGAAGTAACTTGGAGAATGCTACGCCCCCTTTCCCCATTGTTGTCACTTAGGATAGTGTATACTGTTAAGTTTTAATCCTCTTTTAGACTAAAAGGGGAATTGTAGGGGAAGCTGTAGCCACGCCTTCTTAGGGGCTGGCTACAAGAGTACCTGAGGGCTTGTGAGGGAGTGGTCAGAGTGAGTAGGGGGACTGCATTTTCGGTTTCGGTCTCTCTTTGCTTCTTGCTGTACAGACTACCACCGGCTGGCTGGTTCGCTCTGTAAGTAAGGCTTTTCCCTATTAAATACCCTTATATTTCTACCTGACTCCGTACTGGTAATTTCTTACTATACATATCCTTGTGCATTAAGCAGGGAAGTTGGTTACCTTTACTTAGGCTACCCACTCTGCCACAAATTTCCTGCAACAGCCCCACAAATAAAAATGGTAGTCTCAGCCCTACTGAGACTTAGTCCTCTCATGAACATTGTAGATACCTGCAGTGAAATATGGTGACTTGAATAAAAAAGAGGAGGAGGGAACTCAACAAACCACTTCAAATGTACAAATCCTAATACAGAAATGAAATCAATGGGAAAAACCAATATACCATGTTTCCTCCACAAATTACTAATCCCACAATTATAAAACCTAATAAAAATAACCTGGAAGATTATAAGTATATTCAAACAACTGAAAATAGACATGAATATACTACAAAAGAACAAATGGATTAACTAAATAAAGAAGCCAATACAAGACATGATAATAGAATTCAGTTTAGAGAATTGCTTGGGTGAAAAAACAAACTAAAACGATTCTAGAAATGAAAGATAAATCAATACAAATAAAAATCTCAGTGGGAAATCCTATCCGTAGAAAAGATCACAGTAGAATTGGAGCTGAAGACAATATATAGGAATTGAATTACTCAGTAAGAGTAAGGAATGAATCTTAAAAATACACATAACCATAATGTCTAAAACCTCTGGAGCTCATAGTGAAGGCTTTGCAAACATTGCCAATAAAACCATATAAGAAAATTTTCCAAATCTAGAGAAACAGATGCCCATCTAGGTACAAGAGGCCTTCCACAAGGCCAAATAGATAGGGCCACAAAAAAATCCTCACTACATATTATGGTCAAAAATTAAAAGTACAGAAGAAAGGGATTGAAAGAAAAAAAATGTTAAGTCACTTCTAAGGGCAGGGCCATCAGAATAGTACCTGATTATTCAATGGAAACTTTTCTTTGAAAATGTATTTACTTTTTATATTTTAAATTAAAATATAATTACATAAATTTGTTTTCCTCCCTCCAGACCTCTCCAAGTCCCTCTCCTCCAACTCCTTCCATGACCCTATCCCTCACTCCAAAATTAGTAGCCTTATCCTCCTGGATTATCCTTTCTTCTAAATGCAGAGAGACTTGAGAAGGTATATTCCTAGTTCTAAAGCATAATTGTAAACCCACACTATTATATTCAGCAAAAATATCAAAATTTAAGTATTTTTCAATGATAAAATGAGATTAAGGAATTTACAAGCACTAAGCCATTTCTACAGAGGATACTGCCAGGAATACTTGACACGATGAGCTTCAAGCTAAAACTACTTAGAAGATATTAAGGATGGTAAAACACCATATCCATTGGAAGAATAATCCATTAAGAGGTACCACATTTAGATATTATAATTCTAAATCCATACACACCATACACAAGCACACTCAGTTTCTTTTAAAAAGAAAAACAAATGAGTGGCCATTCTATCAAAAGCAGTCCACAGATTCCATGCAATTTTCATCAAGACTCAATGCCTCTCTTTGACACCATAGGATAGCAAATAAAAATCTCAGTGCCAGGAGTTGGTTATATTGCTAGAGTATTTGGTCACTGGAGTTCCACAAAGCCCCCCACCAACATTACAGGCTATAAACTATCAATGTTCTTGGTTAGCTTCCATAATTTGACAGTAAAACCCTACTGATGAAGTTTAACATACTGGAGTCATAGGATGTGAAAAAAATCAATCTGGTACCAATATGGAAGCTTCATCCTTTGGCTAGTGATCATAGTGCTGAAGGTTTATGCATGCTACTAGGGGAGAAAAGTAACAATCTTACTCATTTGTAAACCATGTGATCTACAACAAAGACCTTTATATCCATAGATCAGTGCATGTCTCAACTTCATCAGATAAGCAGTAGACAGCAAGTAGTTTAGAGACCCACAACTCATCAGTGTGTACATATTAAGAGACACGAGTTCTCAGCTCTAAATGGGACACCTATCTGGTCAGGGATCTTCATGGAAGTGCATGTGGAATGATTTTAAGAGCTGGAATTATTGGATATCTCTAGCAAAATAATTATGTGTTGTCAACATTTGCTGGACATGACAGCACTGTTGCACACATGAAATCATAGCAGTTGCAATTGCATGTACAAGACTTGCACAAGATCAAGGCACAGAGAATCTCAGTATGGGTGGAAGGAAGAGTTCATGAAGTCCCACCCCTACCTGGGAAGCTAACAGTAATTGATGGAGAGTCACTTTTCTTCAGGGATGCAGCCCCTGAGAGGCCACCAATGATCCAGTAGATAGTCCTATGACCATTAACATATTAGCAGCACTAATTGGAGGCAGTGAGTCTTAAAAAAGAGTACATGAAGTTGGGAGGGAAAAGGGGTAGGGAGATAGACACCAGGAATTGGATAAAAACATTATTTGCTTGCATAAAATTCTCAACAAAATAAGCCAAAATTGAAAAGAAAAAATTATACTTTAAGTTCTTATCTCAAAAAATCCTAATATATTTTGTTTTAGCATCAGAAAATTAATTACACCCACTTTATACATTCATAATAGAAACCAGTATTTTAAGAATATTCAACCAACTTATAGGTTTTGATTAATATAATTTTTGGTTACTTTTATACTACTGTGCCAAGGCACCATGACCAAGACAACTTATAGAAGAAAGAGTTCATGGGAGGCTTACAGTTTTAGAGGGTAAGTTTATGACCATCATGGTGGAGAGCTTAGCAGCAGGCCGGCAGACAGTGCTGGAGCAGCTGAGAGCTTACATCTTGAGATGCATTCAGGAGGCAGAGAGCTTATTTGGAACAGCATGGGCTTTTGAAACCTTAAAGGCCACACCTCCTAGTCCTTCCCAAAAAGTTTCACCAACTGGGAACAAAGTATTCAAATATAGGATCCTGTGAGGGCTACTCTCATTCAGACCACCATAATAATAAACATTTTCAATTAAGAAATACTTTGAAAGCAAGCCAGACATGGTGACACATTCCTATAGTCCCAGGACTTGAGATGCTGAGGCAAAAAGAAGGTTGCTTTGAGGCCATCCTGCGTATGTAGTGATATAAATGCTAGCTTGGGCTAAGAAATAAGATCTTGTCTCAAAAGACCAAGGCTAAAAATGTACCTTATTGTTAGAGTGCTTGCCAAGCAAGAGGAAGGCCCTGCCTCCCATCCCTACTGCCACACACATTTTGGAAACAAATACAGGTTATCTGCTTTACAGTGATGCTATCCAAGTCTTTGCAAATCTTCTTTCATGTTTTCTAAAGAAAAATAAATTCTCAGAATAGATATCATTTATTTTAGTAAAGAGGCCATTTCTTAAGAAAATGGTTACCTTTCATTCATGGTTTCATTGTTTAATTCTTGAGCTGGCCAAGATTCAGCAGGAGTATAAGATGTTCCTATTTTAAATGTGCCTTTTAAAAATTAAACCTCAAATACACCAGTTTTCTGTTTTCTAAAAGACACTAAGAATGTTTTTCTTCTGCTAGTAAAGTCATGGATAAGATCATACCTTTCTAGCTGTTCAGACAAGTGGTCAGCTGAATCAGAAGAAGGGGCTTGGTATACATCTGATAACTCCAAGTGCTGTCTGTATCCCTTTTTCAAAATTGGTGTGGTCCAGCTAAAAGAGAGGAAGACAAACAGACATACTCAGTTGATACGGTTTCAAAAACAGATACGATTCTGGCACCAATTGAAATGCAGAAAATATAGAAATATGAAAGTAAAATGTAAATACAACAATATTCATCTTACTTGATATACCCATATAAACATCAACAACCCTGAACTAATGCCATTGCTTCTTTTTAATAGACAAGGAGTCTATTACAGTCTACTCTTTCCCCAGAGGAAAAGAGACTGAAGAATGTAAAACAGACAATCAATACTCATAATTTTGTCAGTGCAGCCTAGGGTATTGAACAATGAGTTAGCCATTAAAAGGAATGAGAATAATGAGAGATGGCAAATAGCTTATACCAGTTAGCTGACATAATTATCTCTATATCATTTCTTGAAAGTAGGGATCATCAACTTTTTTCTCCTTACCCTGTGGGTCTTTATTAGGAATTGAATAAATAGCAATTTATGACAAAAACTAGAGAAACTGATAGAGGAAAGCAGAGTAGTCATGTTTGCTCAAACATGCTGCTTTTAACTACTATGGAAAAATCATGAGAAACATCACAAAAACAGACATATATTTATACATAATATGTAGTGTGCCACAAGCGACACTTCTTCCAACAAGCCCATACCTCCTAATCCTTCCCAAACAGTTTCACCAACTAGAGACCAAGTATTCAAATACTGGAGCCTATCTATGGGATCCATTCTCTTTCAGACCACAATTAAAAGTATTTTGAAAGCAAGCCAGACATGTTGGTATATGTCTATAGTTCCAGATCTTGGGAGGGTGAGAAAAACATTAGGTGATTTTAGAGGTCATCCTGTCTGTATAATGAGTTTAAGGCCAGCTTGAGTAGATAGTGAGTTAGGGCCAAGATAGATAGATATAGATAGATAGATAGATAGATAGATAGATAGATAGATAGATACATACATACATACATACATACATACATATATACATACGCACGCTAGAAGAAAGGCAGAGAGGGAAAGGAAAAATTATAAAATGTAAACCATATATCAAGAGAAAATTGTAAAGGAAATTATAAAGAATGAAGTCTTAATCAGCTTAAATTTTATGTATTTGTTTAAGGAAGGAATTCATTAGGATTTAGCAGTTTTCAAAACCATTTTCTCCCTCAGTACCTCATTTGAGATTTTGTAGTAATGTTTTTAAAACATGCATGCTAAACCACCAAAAATCAGAATCTGAGAAATAAGATAAACATGTAACAGAAAAACATACTCTATCAAAGTCATTCAAGAGAGAGTAAAGAAATGTCATGTCAAAGTCAAATGTCAACATTTTGTTACTGTTTTAGGTGGACCCTTACCCCTCTCATCTAAGGGTCCACATTCTTCTTTATACTACTTCAGTCTGTGGCTTGCTCACTAGGTCCAGCCCTATGTCCTTAATTCTTCTGTAGTTTGTCTAAGACTGATCTGAATTTAGATCCATCCCCCAAACTAAGTAACTTCATCAGCCAATTCTTGATAAGTTATTAGTGAGTGACTATGGTGTAATGTGTCACTTTCCCCCATTAACTTGCAAATTTGCATTTTAACAAGTGCCTCTTAACAAAGGGTAATAACTAGCTTTAGTCTTCACAGCCCTCTGTGATTCACTGGTCATTCTTCCTGGAGGAAAAAAATAGTGAATATACATGAGCTGTCTGAATGTATCAGGAAAAGAAGTGTCACCAACATGCAGATATTATCTCTGGTGATATTATCTGAGAAAGGATGGCACAACTAGGTATTCACTACCCCAGTCATTATCTGACAGACAGAAAGTGATGCTGTAATACAGGTGGCAGCTAGTTAAGAAATAAAACTGAGACATCAATAAAAGTATCTATTTAGCATTTGCCAAAGAACTTTCACAACTATTAGCATGCTGTTATTTTCATTTTGAAACTGAGGGGGGTGTTAAAGCCTTATTACCTGGCTTGGGAAATGGTACCCAGAGGCATAAAACTTTTCTGAATCATTAATATAAAAGATTTCTCCAAATTCTTTTGAACTCGTTCTTTACCATGTTCAACTTTAAGAAAATTAGGTATAGTGGGTGGTAATAAATTTAGACACACATGTAGGAGAGCAAAATCAAGGGGAGGGAAAACTAATAGGTAATAGGTAGGGGTGTGGGTTGCAAGCAAATAATCCCTTTTCCAGAAAACAAAAGCAAAAGCTGACCATTCACTACTTTATAAATACTCTTACCGTGATCAATTCAAGTGACCAAAGATGAGATCATTGAACACAGAAGTGGGAAGAGAACTGAGCTGCATATAATATTAGCACGCCCACCACCTCAGAGACAATGAACACAAATGACCTCAATACCAAAACAGCAACACATGGAATAAATGCAAAGCCATAAACTATTGAACTTTTGTTTACATATTGAAATGGAAATTCTATAATTTGATATTTAACAGTGGTTATGTTTAGCAGTGAGTTCATAGATCATCTCAGCTAGAAAGATTCAAGTGTGTACATCACACCTGGCAGAGATTTGAAATCTCAGAAGGACAATGGCATGGACAGAATGATGATCTATAGAACACAGTAAAAAAAAATGCATTACACCTACTAGCAGCTTTGTGCTCTCAATATATCTGAAACTATTAAAATCATGCATCTCTTTAAAAGAGCAGAATCCCACTGTCTTCCAATACCATGCCTCAAAAAGCATTCACAAGAAATTTTAAATTTTTCTTAAACCCTTAAAACATATAATCATGATTCTATTGGTCCATGTATAAGATTTGGTAGCCATACTAATGAATGAGCTTGCAGCTCAGTTCAAAATAATATAATGTATGGGATTTTTTAGAAAAATCATCTTTGTTATCTCAGAGTATTTTAAGATATGTTACACTGTAACAACTAGCTTTACCAAGAGAACCATAGCCCAACAACCATCAAGCCAAATAAATTCAGTAGTACAATATCCAAGCTCACCATCTGCAGTTAGCACTTCTTGGCAGTTATGTTACAGTAAACCTGGATTTATGTTTCCAAATTTAAACTGGTTCAAACCAAATTTTAAAAACTAAAATCTAGGGATAGTATCCATGATTAGTGGTTTAGAGCACTTGCTCTTATAGTTTTGGTTGTGAGCCTAGCCTTTAACGGCTGAACTATCCCTCCGGCCCTAGCACTTGCTTTTCATATAAAGGACCAGGGTTTGATTCCCAGGACCAACATGGTGGCTCACAACCATCTGTAACTCCAAGTCCAGGGGACCTGATGCCCTCTTTTGATATCGGAGGGCTCCAGGAACTCATGCAAAACACTCATACACATAAGTAAGTCTAGAAAACTCTTAAAACCTATTAGCCTAGGGCTGTCTGCAATCACCAGAGAGTTGCCTTACATTAAGGTCTTATTTCTTGAGAATAAATCAAATGAAATTTCTCCTAACAATGAGTTCTCTATGACAACTGTAGGCCAGTCTAAGAAATATAAAACAAAATTAAAGAAACCAGGCATCCAAGTTTTAGACACTATGCAATGTCAATGTGAAATTTAAGTCATTCCTTCTTTTCAGAGATTCTATTTAATGGACTTGTATAAATTGAACATATTCAACTATGTTCAAGCTAGGATTTTTCAGCTCAGTATTTCTCCCATCAGAAAGTAGTAGGCACTCAGGTATTTCATGAGTCTGAGTAGGTTCAATTGGAACAACAGAAAGCATTACATTGATGGTCTTTTTTCTGTCTTCCACTGCCCTGCTAGCTCTTCCCCTCACATCTAATGGCCAGCCACTAAATCAATGAACTTAAGAGTTCGTATTCCTAGAAAATTTGATGGTTTTCAAAATTAGGGTTTTTCTAACAGAAGCTAGTTAATTATGAGGTAGCAGACTCATAGCATATGCACATTTTTAGAGTTTACTAATATTCAGGGGAAAAGCCTATCATCTTAGATATACTTTAATGTTCACTTAACCATAAGAAGCTGCAAGTTTTGTTATGAACAATGCTGGCATGTTAGGTTTTAAAGATGCGTGCACTAATCTTACTGTGTTTAATTTAGCTGGTTTCATTTCTTTGGAAAAACTCTAATTTAAACAGATAATAATGAAATAATTTGTTCCCAGAGATTGAGGGCAGAAGTCCTTGCTCTAGGACAGGCTCAGCCACCTGTCCTAATATGCCAGTCAAAGAGATGAGGAGTGATAGAAGACACAGACAGAAGATATAATCTAAGTGGGCACACAGAAGAACAGAAAAGGGGGTTCTATAGCTCCCCACTGCAAATCCATCTTCAGGATACTGACAACACCTTAGGCTTAAAGAGAGGAACCAAAAATGCAGGAGAAAGATATGTGTATCATTAAAGAATCTTGGTCAAACTGTGGTCTGGTGTCAGTTCTTGTTCTACAAGGCAGTTCCAATAAGTCATTACTGGTTATTACCTTTACATATGTGGCTTTTAGGTTTCAAGCCATTGTAATGGGAAAACTGTAGTAGTAACTTAGAAATTGTTTTTTGTTAAAGAAAGGTAATAACCAGTTTTCCAACTGACATTTAGCTTTAATCTAACAGAGACACATGACATTCTCATCTGCTAAAATGTCATATGAAGATTATGTATCAGATATTTTCAAACTCAATCATTATTTGCGCAGAGAAATTATACATCTGCAGTATTTAACATTACTTTTTATTAAACTTAAGTCAAATTAGTTTAAAGACCCAAACCACCAGTTTTATGACATTTCTATCACAAGTGACATGTTAGCCCACACTCATGACCTTTTTCATTTTTAGATAAAATAGTTCTTAAGAAATCAAGTTAAAGTTATCCAAACACTAGAAATTTACTTATCACCCCCTTAAATTTACATGAGTTAAAAGTATCTCCCATTGCCTGTATAATCCTAATCAGCTAGTCATTGAAGCAGAGACAAGTCATTGGAATCAGTTGTATAGCATAGCTCTATCCTAACAAGTTGCTTTAGCTATTTTGCGCTATTTTGCTAAGTGGTTATGAGGAGGAAGAATTTAATGCTAAAAGATAACTAACTTCTATAACATTTTTAAAAATGTATGAATAGCATTTTGAGTGTCACAATTGTTTTATCAATTTAGATTCACAGTTATTTTATAGCCATATGTAGTTTTTCAAGTAATTAAAAAAAAAAACTAAATTAGACCCAGTTTATAAAATCTCTATAAAAAGCAAGTAGACTTGAGTGATGAGCAAATAGGTCAAGACCATGCTGGGGAAACCCACAGAAACAGCTGACCTGTGCAAGTGCAAGTTCACAGACGCTAGTCTGACAGCTGGGGAACCAGCATAAGACCCAACCAGGGCCCCTGAACATGTGTGTCAGTTGGAAAGCCTGGACAGTCTATGGGATATCTGGCAGTGGAAACAGTATTTATCTCCAGTGCATGAATGGGTTTGGGGAGCCCATTCCCCATGGAGGGATACTCTCTCAGCCTAGATACAAGGGGAGGGCCTAGGTCCTGTCCCAAATGATGTGTAAGACTTTGATGATCCCTCATGGGAGGCCTCACCCTCCTTGAGGAGTGGATGGGATGGGATGAAACGCTAGTGGGGGGCATGGGAGGTAGGGAGGGAGAGGGAACTGAGATTAGTATCTAAAATAAGCTTGTTTCTAATTTAAATAAAATTTATTAAAAAAAAAAAACAAGTAGACTTCAGGAATTCAATCTAACTTTAGACCTGAACGAGATCGAGCCAGACAAAAGTACTATGCATGACTGCTAATGCTTGGCCATTTTTGTGTTTGAGAAATAATTATTCACAAGGCTATAATTTTCAAATTATAATCAAATCATAATCATAATCTATATAATCAAATCATAATCTATATAATTTTCAAGGGGACATGATTATTCTGCTTTAGAAGGATAAAACAGAATGGAATCAATGAATTTTGGAAGATCTACTAATTATGTACTACTCAACAAAATGATCAACAAAGTCTGAAAAACAAAACTTCTAAAGGCTTAAGACTTATAGGCATTGTGGCATCCTAATAGAAACCAGTTTGTAACTTTGTTGCAAAATGAGGCCAAACTTGAATAAAGCAAGTCTGTTTCATGAGATAAACTCTAAATATAAACCATGGAGGAGAGGGGAGAGAGAGAGTGAAGGGGAAAGGGGAGGGAAAGGGAAAGGGAGTATAGAAGAGAGGGGAGAGGAGTGGAGGGGAGGGAAAGGGAGGGAAAGGGAAGGACAGAGAGGGGAGGGAAAAGTAGAACAGGTTAGGGAAAGAAAGCTTACTGGAAAGTGTATATATGTGTGTCTATGTGTCTGTGTGTTTTCTTTTCAGTTGCCTTTTTTTCTAATGTTTACTGATGAACATATAACTTTTGGAACAGGAAATAATTATTTAAGTTACATAAGAAGTTCTGTATGTCATTAGAAATTCATTGACTAAATGCCTAACAGTGATTAACTATAAACAAACTTTCTGGTGAAATATGCTTTACCTCCAAGACTACATAATATACATATCAATATTAATTTTTCATGATTCTTTCTTTAAATGTTCATCTTGGCTAATACTTCCAATTGAATACAAAGCAATTCCTCCTGACTTCTACTACAAATCTAATACTAAGAAAATTGCAATAAGTTTCTTTTTTAAAAAACATGAGAGAGAGAGAGACAGAGTGTGTGCCCTAGGTTACAACTCTATCTCTGTCATTTCCTAGCCTTGCACCCTTAGATTAAGCTCTTAGAACCAAACAGCTACCAATACTACTAGACATAACTGCCATGACTTCTACACATGGCTTTCATGTGAGCCAGATTCAATGTTGTCTAAGAAGAGTTATAGCCATATACTTGCTTCTTTATATATTTTGCTTGGCTTGGTTTAATTTTCATTTTAAGAGTTTATTATTGAGACTACAATAATAGCAGCTAATGTTAGCAGAAATTACAATAGCCTCACAATTTTTTTTAGAAATTATATAAAGTATTTCATTTACTTATTACAATCTCACATCTATATCCATCTTGTAGATCTAAAACTGGATTTAAGAGGCTTAAGAAACTTGTCACTATGGAGTTAGAATTTAAGATATGTCTGTTATATCAAAGCTTACTTTTTTGTCCAATTTTCCACATTATAACTAATTTGAAAAGGTAGCACATACATGGATATAACACCAAAAGCAGAAGCAACAATAGCACAAGTGGACAGAATGAACATAAAATCTTTTTGCTTTAAATATACCATAAAGTAGCAGATATTGTACATAATTAGGAAAAACTTTATACAAATCAAATATCTAATAAAAAATTATATATCAGACATATAAAACTTCTGATTTAATAATATACAAATAACCAAAATTTAAAATGGTCAAAAGAGCTAAATAAAAATTTATACCAAGCAGAAATTCTAAAAATGGCCAGTAAGCACATGAAATATCTTTATGAAGAAGAAAAATATAATTCAAAAACACAGATAGATTCCATTTTAGATCCAGTAAAAGGGTTTTAATCATGACAGCTATAAAGGTATGGGGAATTGTAATCCCTGTGTTCTGTTTGTGGGACCATAATACAGTGTGTGCATTTTTTAAAATAGTCTGTAAGACGTTTAAAACATTGAGCATAAAGTTACTGTATAACTTAGTTCAATTTGCTATTTATTTACTTAGGTTTTTTGAGACAGGGTTTCTCTGTATAGCTTTGGAGCCTGTCCTGGCACTGGCTCTGTAGCCCTGGCTGGCCTTGAATTCAGAGATCAGCCTGCCTCTGCCTCCCGAGTGCTGGGATCAAAGGTGTGCAACACCACTGCCTGCCTGGCTCAATTTGCTTTCTTATACAACTAGCATCACTTGCCCAGGGGCAGCATTGCCAACAGTGGGCTTGCTCCTCCAACATCAATCATTAATCCAAACAATGCCTCCACAAACTTGCTTTTGGGCCAATCTGATGAGGACATTCTCTCAGTGGAGGTCCTCTCTTCCCACATGACTCTCTCTCGCTTCAAGGAGACAAGGCACGGACCAGCACAGAAGGTATGAGGGAGCTGAGGAATAACTACTAATGGTTGTGTCGTTTCTTTCTCATATGAATAAAAATTGAATTGCTACCATTTATTTTAATGAAAGTTAAACTAAACTGTGAATATGCTAAAAAAATCATTGCTTTGTACATTGTATGTGGGTAAAGTGTTTGGTAAGAAAGCAGCATGGAGAAATCAGACATCAGTGTTGGTATCAGAAGGGTTTTCTAAATGTGATATGCTTCTACAACTGATGAAAATTTTCAATAGTGTTTTCAAACTCTAATCCTGTGCAAATATGCAAATGTTTTGGTGGCTACTGAAAATGATTATCAGAGTGTGTGGGCAGCTCATGAGAACATCTAGAGACTAGTAAAATGCGATATGAATGGAATACATCATTTTGGAACTACTATGAATTATGAGGGGGGATGGTATGACATGACGTTAAGAAATGCAGGGCATTGGCAGTGAGGGAACACTTGCAAAAGCCACATCTAATTTATTCACCTGACTTGCATTTCTAAACTTCAGAGGTAACAAGCAAGGCTACAAGGAAGAAAAAGAAAAGATCCCAGCCACTTTAGTAGATAACAGAAGACACAAAGAGCATAATTTACAGTCGAGTGCTCATGTACCCTGGAAAAGCAGTCTCACAGTTCCTTTGTATGAAGTCACAAAGAAAAGCCACAAATGTCACTGTAATGCACTAAAGGCAAGAAAGACAGGACTGAATGTCCCCAAAGCTGCTTGCATCCTTCATGGGAGTTCGCCTTTAGGACACTAATCAGCAAAGCCAAGTCAAACCATTGATTTCTAATTTCTGAGTGATATTTCCATTGGCAATAAGTATACATTTGAAAGCAAAAAAATAAAAAATAAAAAATAAAAAATAAAAAGAGGAAGAGAGGAAGCAGACTGCCCTTGCAGTTTTACAGTAGAAATGCTATAGGCATTAATGAAAGCTTACATATGGAAACCTCTGTGCTATCAGGATTTCCACAGGTAGTCTTAACAGTCACATTCTGAAATGAAAGAAAAGCCCTTTCAAGCATCCTCAGGGGGAAGGTGAATGGGGAAGAAGAGTACAAGTTCCCCTGTCTTCTGACTAGGCAACTAAAAAACTAAGCTGCACCATGAGCATCATACAGAGACATCTCCTATACAGTATATATATGTTACATGGCTGGTCTTCTATAAAAAAATTATTCTATTTATTTTGGTGTTTTCTCCCTTTCTCTAGAATTCCTTATTGTGGCTCTTTGTTCATTTTGCCTTTTCAGACACCATCACTAAGACCCAAAGTAAATACTTTTCATTTATAGAGAAATAAACATGTTCTTTACTGAGCCATGCTTGTCACTCTGACAGAGGTTAAACACTTGGGATTGAAGTTACTTGATACTCCATGATATGTCCCCAAATGTGTAAAGAGCCTCCATCTTTTAGAGGCAGATTCCTGAGGAGAGGCTCTAGACAGATTCCTGGTAGAACCAGGCATCACCTGGTATGAACCATGACACGTACAACACAAAGTACACTTTCTTGTGAACTTCAATATCTAAATGATTTAATGACCCCTCATTATGTGTACAAAAAAGTCCTTTTTGTCCTATTATGTCCTTTATAATATATGTTTGCCATTCATTACCTCGAAATGACTTCTTCCAAATCAAATTTTTTAAAAAAAAAATACATTCCAGAGCCAGCAGATGGCTTAGGAGGAAGAGGTACGTGCTGCCAAGTTTGATGACCTAGGTTCAATAACCTGGAACTATATAGTAGAAGGAGGGGTGACTCTTACAAGTTGTCCTCTGCCTGTCATATACTATGGCACACATACATACATCCCAGTTTGTTTGAGATTATTTTGTCATTTAATGATTTTGCTTGGTAGATAAAGTGATACAGCATAGGCCAGAAGCAACTATAAAATGTTTAAGATGAAAACATTAACAGGAAGAAAACAGCCAAAACCCCAGCATGGATGCAGAAGGGTCTCATGAAGTCTCGCCTCTATCTGAGAGTCACTGGTAATCCATGGCTGCTAGGGAAGCGAGAGTCAGAATTCAGGGATGGCCTTCCCTGAGAGGCTACCCGTGTTCTAGGAAGTGGTCTCCCATGCAGATATTGACACCAAGACATGAATGGACTCCGTGGGTATTAAATTTAAAAGAAATAGGAACATGTGAAGTTGGGGTGGGAATGAAAACTGGTAGGAATAATACAGAATACATGGGAAGGGAAAGGAATTTAACCAAAATATACTACATGCATATATGACTATTAAACTCTTGAAAAAGAACCAATGTTACCCCAAGAAAACAAAGTCAGTGGAATTTAAACTTTAATTTACAATAAACACAGTCTCCATAGTTCTCCATGCAATCACCTAGTCAGACGGGTTACTTCTTGGCTTCTCACTGTCTTAATTTCCCCTCCCCTTAGTTTGTTTATGTTCTCTGCTCTATGCCACTGTTTTGTTTTCCCTTTCTCTCCATTTTATTTAAATTAGAAATAAGATTATTTTACATGGCAATCCCAGTTCCCTCTACCTCCTATCCTCCTCTGCCCCCCCCCCAACTAACACCCTACCTATCCCATCCCCTTTCTGCTCCCCAGGGAGGGTGAGGCCTTCCATAGGGGGTCTTCAGAGTCTGTCTTATTCTTTGGGATAGGGCCTAGACCCACCCCTGTATGTTTAGGCTCAGGGAGTTTCCATCTATTCGGAATGGGCTCCCAAAGTCCATTCCTATACTAGGGATAAGTACTGATCTATTAAAAAGACCCCACAGATTTCTGAGGTCTCCTCACTGACACCCATGATCATGGGGTCTGGATCAGTCTCATCCTGGTGACTTTCAGCCTCTTTAAAAAAAGAAAAGAAAAAAATTAAAAAACTGCAAACTCCAAAAACTTGAGGTAAAAGTTTACCAACTTTGTGCCTTTATTTTTTTCTATATTTTTTTAGTAATGTTGAGGATGTAGGTAGGCACATTTTATGACTCGGAATTTAAGGTTCATATCCTGTTCCTGAGTTTGGGAGGCAAAGTGTTTCTACTCACATTGTCCAACAACCTTGGTATCACCAAGAACAAACAATGAGGCTCCCTGGAGCTGCAGGGGAGGAAAATTAGAGACTCACACTCACCCTCCCCCACTGAGCATTCCTAAGGAAAGAAATGCAGGCAGGGAATGAAGTCAACAATCGGTTGGTCCATCCAGGATTTGCCATGAAATAAAACTACTCCAAGGCCTTACTTTTAAGTCTTCACTTAATATTTTTATCTTTGTTCAAACATATCAATGCATAATAATACAAGCCGGCTAAGATCTATTAAAAATTAAATTGTTAATTTTTCAAGAACACAGAATAAATGCTGATTGATTCATTAATTGTTCCTAACAAGCAATTAAAGAGTTCAAATTAGCCACCTTGACAATCAGGTAGTTAAAAGGACAGTTCCTAACACAAACTATGGTAGGTTAGTGGAAATTATTTTCCTAAGTATTTAGTTTGTTTGGCTTTTTTTTTAACCTTGAAATGTCATGATCTCTTGCTTCCATTTAAGCTTTAAGAAAATGAACTTTAAAGGAAACACTGAACCAGATTCCCTGGCTTTTGAACTCTGCAGGAGTGCAACTGGATGAAAACATTGACAATAAAGTGGCTTTTAATTTTTAAAAAGATTCTCCTATCACCATCACCATGCAAGTTAATCTTGGGTTCAGCTGGGTCACACTGAAGAAAAAGAGCTTCCCCAAAACAAAGCCTGATTCCATTTCTAAGAAGTTTCATATACATATATCATTTCTTAAATAATATTCACAGAGAACCTCTCTCTAGTTTATGGTTAATTTTCCTCCTGTGTACACTATTCAACCCTATACTTCATCTGAGCCTCTATATAAACTGCCTCCTTCATTCTTCATCAATCCTCCCTGTCCCCAAGCACAGAAAACTGTATGCCACCAAGGGAAACATCTTACAGAGCTGTTTAAACTGCTGCATTCCCTCAACTGACCAGTGAACATGGCACGTGATTCCCATTCAGTTTTTTTAAATTGTTGAATTAATGTTAACATATTATAGTTTGCTAAGCTAACCTATTTTGCTTGTAAGATTAATTCTTAAGGACAATATGGTGTATAATTTATCTTCCTATTTCTATTGTCCTATTCACTACATCAAACAAATTAGAAACTTGGTGAATTGTTCTGTTAATAATTAATTCCACAAACGTAGTGTGTTTGTAGCACCCTGAGCACGTTGATTGCAGGTAGGTGCTGCTTGCACATTACTCCTAATCAAAGCAGTCAAAGAAAAAAAAGAAACACTCAAAACATTCAAGTCTACAAAAATGCTATGCAAACATGAGGCATTTGTACTGGTTCAGAGATAATTATTTAATAACATGTCCTCTTTGCTTATCACTTAATAGCCCACAATATTAAACTTTCAACCAACATTATTTAATTCTGTTTAACAAAACTTTATGAAACGTTTTTCATTATCAAAACTTTCTTCCCAATATTTGGTCTTCATTTAATTTTTAGTTCATATATATTGAAATTGCATAAATGACTCCCCTTGATAGTTCCCATATCCTTCTTTATGGTGTCCTCTGCACTATCTCATTTTTTATGGATATATAAGTGTTTCCCTTCACATATCTGCATCCAAACCTCTGAGCCTCAAAATGTTTGGAGGAAAGACATTTAGTAGGCTCTAGCCAACATGATAGTTTCTTTTACAAAGGAATGGATTTTGGACACTGGTCTGAGAAATATAGAAAAATCTGCAAAGAAGGCTGAGATCAGGGCATTGGTTCTACAAATGTTAAAATGCTAAATATGGCCACCAGCCTGCAGACAAAACCTGGGGGAAAACAGGGAACAGACTCTACTTTGCAGCCCTCAGAAGAAACTGAGTCAGCCAAGACCTTGATCTCAGATGTCCAGCTTTCAGAATTGTAACAATAACCTTTAGGGCTTAATCCATTCAGTTTATAGTAGTTTGTGATAGCAGCCTCTGCAAACACACAGGCCCCAAGCAGAAAGGAAATACAATGGTAGCACAAAGGGAGTAGCCTGAGTACTTGAGATAAGCTTAAAATTTTAAATGTGGCTTGGAAGAATAACCCAGTAGCCCAGAGCATTTGGCTAGCATGCTGCATGCAGCCCTGAGTTCAATCCCAGCAACACACACACACACACACACACACACACACACACACACACACACACACACACACACACAAATTAAGGATGAAAGTCAATGGCAAACAAGGGGGATATAGACTTGGCAAGGGCATTTGTGGGAGTAGGGTCATAATTCAGTGAAGTATTGCCTCTATAGGAGAGGAGTGTTAAATGTAGGAAGAGCTACTTTCTTACACACTGGACAGAAATTAAAGTGTTAAGTGAAACAACATTGCTATAGCTAGTAAGAGTGCTACCATTTATTTATTAAAGACCCATTCTGGGGGTTGGGGATTTAGTTCATCTGTAGAGCACTTGCCTACCAAGAACAAAGCCCTGGGTTCTGTCTTCAGCTCTGGAAAAGATACCCATTCTGTATCTTGCATTACTTCTTATCACTTAATACACAGAAAGACTTCACCTGGGTGATGGCTATATTAACCGATAAGGTGACCGGAGGTTAGACTGACATTAAATCAGAGCACTTAGGTTCAAGCATATTGGCCTCCCTAATGTAAACAGGTTTCCCATAATCCATTGAAGACATGAGCTTCACAAAAAGACCAGCCTTAGCTGAGCGGTGGTGGCATATACCTTTAGTCCTAGCACTCAGGAGACAGAAGACTGCAGATCTCTGTGAGTTCAAGGCCAGCCTGGTCCACAGAGTGAGTTCTAGGACAGCCAGCGCTATTACACAGAGAAATCCTGCACTGAAACATAAAAGAAAAAGAAAAAGAAAAAGATCACCCTCCCAAATGAGACCGAATTCTAGAAGGCTGATTTTGAACTCAAACCTAAACATTGGCTCTCCCAAGTACGCACTTGGAAAATCAAGCCTGCATTTTCAACTTGCCATTTTTCTTAGTCCTGGGAGCTAATTCTTTATAATTAATCCACTATATTAAATATATTTACTATTGGTTCCATTTCTCAGGAGAACTCTAGTATACAGAGTAAGCACCCAAAGAGCACTGTATATTATTATATTCTTGGGTCAGGTTGTAATGAAAAATGTCTCATTGTACCAACAAGAATAATTGAGTATCAAAAAGATTAAGTACATTACCTAAGATCACACTGTTAATAAGTCACAGAATGACAGTTCCAGCTCAGTCTGATTCCAAAGTACACGTTTTTCCCGCTACATATTGCTACCTAAGAACTTACAGAGAGGCTAGACATGAAGCAGAACCTGAGACTGTTCTCTAAGAGCACAACAGATGAAGCATGGAACTCAAAAATTACCTGGCACAATCAATATATAAAAAAAATCTATTTCAGTGGCTTTGAAACTTTTAAGTCCCAACATTTGTCATGCCACAGAGCTATCTCACCAAATTTTGACTTGAAATGTCATCTTTTAAAGTGACTAAAAAACTTCACATTCTCAAATGTGTCTTTTGCTAATTTTAGTCCCTTAAAGAGGAAAACTTCACCAGACATCTCTTTCCACATACTGAAACTTTTGATTATGACTGTTATCTCTGCATTGTGTGAGTGAGCATGTCCCTATAGCACGAGTAAGCCAAACTCAGTTAACAGCCCTGTATGTCTGCTGCATACCTGCTGACAAAAGGAAGGTCTCATGAAAGCATGACAGAGAACTACAGGGTACCAAGGAAGTGATAAGTAACAAGCCACAGGGAATATTATCACCATTTTCCAATAAAGCAGTTTTACACACTTGAGGATAACACTGATTTTAAGATTCATCATCAGTCCAACATGTACACTGCCAAGAAAAACACCAAACAGTACATGACACAGTTTTTAGAAATTAATATTATATAGTCATGTATACAATTACTTACCACTTTTGGTACCGTAATTAAACTTATAGTTGAAGCTATTTTCACATTCAAGTAAAAAATATTCTGAATCACTCTTGGTCTTTCAGATCTCTGACTAGGTATATAGTAAAAGTCTGCCTTCAGAACACTATAATTTCAAGGTATGCTAGAGTGCTAAACTTGGGGAACTTATACAGCAATTACCTTGCCTGGTATTCCAGATAAGCATCCAAGTAAATAGTAACTGTTTCTTTCAAAACTGGATTACAGAGTAAATACCAAGCAACCAATAAAAATTAAAAGTCAACTTTTCAGGGTGAAACTAATGCAAAACAAACAAACAAACAAACAAACAAACAAACAAAAAAACCAAACCCCTGAAGTCACAGGAATAGAGGACTATATATGTGTGTGTGGTGCTTTGTTTCTATGTTATATTTTATTCCAGGATCTGCTGACAATTGTTTTTTAAACAAATCAATTGTAAGGGACAATCAATTTCAGAACTGTAACTCTGTACAAAATATAGAAAACAGAATCAAGAAAATAATACTTAAAATATTAATTATTTTCACCTTCATTTGGGAATTTATATCTTTGTGTTTATGGAAAAGTGATTCTTTCATTGCCATATATACGTGTATATAATAGAAATCATTGAAAGTCTTAATTTGAAAACTAGATTGGCTGATAAATGCACCTTTAAAAAGAACTGTAGATACTATTATATGAAGAAAATCCAAGATTTGTTTATATGAAGTGACAAGTATCATATTGAAAAACCATCTATCAGGTGTCTCTACCCCTTCCTGCAACCTTAAGAAATATTTAAGAAATAAAACCAATAGAAAAGCAAGTAATATGAATAAGTAGTAATAGTGGAACAGATACCAGAAAATGCCATGGTGTGGTGAGAATAGAATACTCAAATGACTGAACCTGAACATGGCTTAAAAGTGAAGTAGGGTTAGGATGTGAAAACTCAACAAAAGGCCTAGCTTGGTATTCTTGAAAAAAAAAATGAAAGAATAGGAAGGTGGGTTTGGGAAATAAAGGGCACTAGCTACTACATGGCTAATAGTATCAAAACAAACAGCATAGTTGGAATGGCATTTTTGTAACTGAGCTGTTTCTATATCACAGTGTTTAGCTACTGCCATGGTTTTTGGCTTACTATATCTTGTGGGTTTTTTTTTTTTTTCAGCTAAACAGACTAAAATATAATGATAGTGCTTTTTTGTTTTTTTGTTTTTGTTTTTTTTTTGAGAAAGTTCCATTCTGCCTCCTGTGGATGTCATAAAGACCTGCACCAAGAAGCAAAGTGAATTAGCAGTACCTGGCTCCTCTTCTAGAGAACCTCATTTCAAATCCCAGCATCCTCATAATGTCTCACAACCATCTGTAACTTCAGTCCCATGTCTCACATCCATCTGTAACTCCAGTCCCAGGTGATCCAATACCCTCTTATGCTGGCTTCCACTGGTACAGTATTCATATGGTAGACAAACACACAAGCTGCTAAATCTCCCATACACATAAAAATAATTATGTGCCAAGCAATAGTGGTGCACACCTTTAACCCCAGTACTAGGCAGGTGGATCACTGTGAGTTCGAAACCAGCCTGGTCTACAAGAGCTAGTTCCAGGGCAGCCTCCAAAGCCACAGAGAAAGCCTGTCTCAACCCCCCCCCCACACACACACACAAAATATGTTTTGTTAAAGTAGCAAGCATGCTTCCGTGGCTTTTCCAAGAAGGCAGCTAACTAATACCTTGTTTAGTGTTATATATAACCAAGTGCATTAAAAAATAACTAAGACAAAAATTAAAAATCTATAAATAAGCCAAATGAAATAATTTAACTCATCAATTCCATTTCAGATGTGACATATTAATTAAAATTATATGTCTGGGCTTACAGCAATCTAAGGATACATTCTAAATTTACAGTAGCTAGCTTGGTGACTGTTAAAGTTTAGCCCTCTAAGACCACATTTCTTATATGTAGAATTATCTAAAATTGGTCAAAAATTCATTGAGATAATGTTTGTAGTATCTTGAATGTACATAATAAGGATTGGGAGACAGGCAAAACTACAGAATTTGGGAACTACCCAAGAGACAAATTCAATTTGTAGCAAGTTGACCTACTTTTGTATCTCTGTTGTTCATATACTGAAGAATAGTTAGTAGAGTTTTGTTAGACCAATAAAGACTCATTGCATTATCCAAGGAGTAGCATTATCCAACTCATTATTTGCCAAAACGAATCACCTGAATATTTGTCAAAGTAGATCAGAGAAGTTGTTCTTTCCCATAAATCCGATTATCATGTATGTGTGGGATCTAGAGATCTGAATATTTAATACATTTTTCATGTTACGTGAGTTGTACTCCACAGAGAAACTATACAGATAACTAGTTTATATCAGAGTAGAGCAAAGTTATAGAACTAGCTATTAAGTTTCAAAGCAAGGTGTTCTAATTTGAGGAATATAAGCATCACCACAGGAGTGTCCTTGTCCTGTTGTAAGACAGCTTCCATCTAAACACATAGTGACCCTAAGCAAATCTCCATCAAATGTGACACACATGAAAGTGCTTCACTTTACTAATAAGTCCTAGGCCCACTGGCCTCCTGTCTGATGTCACTCTGCAGAAGCAGTGGCTGAAGTAGTGATGTCAGAATAGTGAAATCAAAAGACTCTTTCTGCTCCCTTTTGCAGCAGCAAAACATCGAGGTCTCCCAATTACATACTTCAGGGAATTCATAGCCCAAGTTAAGTACTAAGCACATTATAAATTTCTAAATAACCTTATGTGAACAATGTATGTGAAACTTACAATTCTTTAATTTTTCAAAATGTCAAATAACTTTTGTTGTCAAGGAATTACATTGATAGCTTTGGAATGTTTTACTATACATAATCAGGGATGTTGTAAATCAAAGATTAATATCTGTTCTAATAAAACTAAGTAATATAATCATAAAATCTAAAAATGAATGTGATGGGTGTTTTTACTATAAAGAAAAAAGTTGTAGGATTAAAAACTAAAGAGAACAAACAGAATCCCTATGTAGGTTCTAAGACTGTTAACTACTAGATACCTGGCAAGTATGGAGGGCCCAAACTTAATACCAAACATATATGCAAACACATGCATGCATGAGTAAATAATGAATAATTAGAAGCCACATTTGTAGTTCAAGATAAGCTTAATTTATATTTCAAAATGAGCTTAATAAGCTCATCTTATAGTAATTATCTGGTTAATCAAATTTTATTGCAAAATTCTTTGGTTCTGCTTTGGGGATACTACCTCTGAGCCTTAATTTCAACAATTCTATAAACTGTTAATATAGTGAATAAAATTTTAGATATTATTGTAGTTATGCATTTTATCTACTGAATTAAATTGTGAGATAGCTAATGTCTTACTCTATCACTGACTCTGATCCATGATATTTTTAATAATTAATCCACAGGGAATTTGTCAGTTTTGTGCACCCTTTTTCATAGTGCATAGATACAAATGCGTATATGGAGGAGTATGCACATATGCATGTGTCCTGATTATTTTATGTACAGAAAACTGTGACTATTAGGCATAGGTGAAATGGAAGAGAAAGGCAAATGTGAGTTTTTAGATCATAAATCTGTCTTTGAACTGAATGGTAGAAGTTTCTTTGATAATAAGTATTTGTTCAGGGCTGCGGATGCAGCTGAGTGGTAGAGCACATGTGTCTGGGTTCAGTCTCCAGCGCTACCAAATAAAATAAAATAAAATATTAGTTCTGCCCAATTATTACTTGTTGAAAAGCATTGCTAAGTCAAAGAATTTATTCCAATAACAACCTCATGCCAGTTGCCTTTTCATTTGATGGACATGCAGGGCTTGTGTACATTTCCATCCTCACAGCAGGCTTCCTTCTCCGATTGAATCATTTCACTTCAAAGGGAGCATCACCCACTACCTGTATCTTCCCAGCCTACCATTCTAGAGCCTCTTCATTCTTCTCTCTCTCTCTCTCACCTTACACCTCTAATTAAGAAACCTATTTTACTTCCTAGACACCTTTCAAATCCATGTCCTTTTCCATTTTTTCTGTCACTCTTTTCAAATTCATCATTTCTTTTTAAAAACTGCAACAAGCTTGAAATGATCACATCCTTACCTGGGTAAAACCTGTCACTTTTCACTAGCAATGTGATGAAGCACTAAGGACTTTACCAACTCCTCAGTGATCTAGCCCCTTACTAGTTTCCGAACCTACCTCCTACATCTCTGTCACATGTTTTAAGAACAAACTCAAGACCTTCTCTAAACCCCTGAAGGTAGCTTGCTCATTCTTTCCACCATTCCTACCCACAGTCTGTTCTGTGTTTTATCTTTCTCTGAACTCATCCTCACATACTTTGATGGGATTATACTTGCAGAATGACTTCTTTGGTGTGTGACTGCAAGAACACTTCTCTAGCAAACCAGCATGGACAGGTATGAGCTCTTAAGACCCTCAGTTAAGATATTTATTTGTTCAGAAGGCAACACCTCTACCACCATAATGTCTAGCACAGAATATAGTAGTGGTGAATAAATGAGTGAAAGCGCCCTTCAAAAATTGCTCTGATGGGACCATTCTAGGTTTAGGGAGAAACCTGGTACCAGGGAGGCTCCTGGGAATCCACAAGGATGACCCCAGCTAAGACCCCTAGCGATAGTGAAGAGGGTGCCTGAACTGGCCTTCTCCTGTAATCAGATTGTTGACTGACCTAGCTTCATCATACAGCCTTCATACAGTACCTGATGGAAGCAGATGCAAAGTTCCACAGCCAAGCACTGGACTGAGCTCCAGGAGTCCAGTTGAAGAGAGGATGGAGGGATTGTATGAGCAAGAGATGTGGGTCAAGATCATGATGGGGAAAACCACAAAAGACAGCTGACCAGAGCTTGTGGGAGCTCAGAGACTCTGAATGGACAGCTAGGGAGCCAACAGAGACAGACATAAGCTCTCTCCGTCTGGGAGACAATTGTGTACCTTGGTCTTTTGTGGGGCCCCTAGCAAGGGACCAGGACCTGCTCTTGATGTATGAGCTGGCTCTCTGCAACATATTCCCTATGGTGGGATGCCTTATTCAGCCTTGATGCAGGAGGGAGGAGCTTGATCTTGCCTCAGCTTGATGTGTGTTATGCTTTCTTGATTCCTATGGGAGGCCTTAACACATCTAAATTGAAATGGAGGAGGAGCGGAAGCGGGGTTAGGGAGGTGGGGGGAGAGAGGGAGAGGAGAAGGAGGGGAAACTGTGGTTGGTATATAAAATACATTTTTAAAAATGATGAAAAATTGTTCTGAATCATGACCTACAAGGAAATATTACTTAGACATAGTTCTTTGTGGCAGATTATCTGACAATAACATGAGCATGTTTTCCTGACTGAGAATCCTAACAATGCTAAAGACTGCAAACCACCCAAACCATTTCCTCATCCTAGATCCAAGAATCATCAAGCAGGCTATCTTTTAAAGGGTCAGCCATAGCATCACAAGGAAATTTTGAAAGAACACTTGCTGAATTTAAAATGTGTCAACAGTTGTTTCCTCAGATACATTTTATCAGAATGATTGTCACCATGTCAGGAATGCTGAACATCATCAATATACAACATATATGGATCTCTATAGTTGACCACAATGGAGCCAATTCCAATAAGAGATGCCTATTAGAACCATGTAATCCAGAAGTCCAGAAATGCTCTGAATACAACAATACAAAAATTAGTTTACAATTTCAAATAACCATTAATTTCAACAGACAGCTATTAATAGGCTGTACAGAGAATCTGACAAGTAAATTTGACAAACCTCACCTCATCACATAGATGCAGTTGTAAAAGCCGTATCTTTAAAAACTCTGCAGGAATGTAAGCCACCTAATAGTTAAATAAACTTTTACAGGATTCTTGCAGGAATGTAAGCCACCTAATAGTTAAATAAACTTTTACATGATTCTTGCTAAAAAAACCAAGTTCCCTGACAATCAAGTCTATGAAAGCCACTTTTTAATACTGATTTTATTCAGAAAAACAAAACAAACAAAAAAACCCAAGCTACATGCTGCACCCATTCCTTTCTTAGTGCTGAAGGGAAGCCGCTAGAATAATGTTTTCCTTTGTGATGATGCACAACGGATTTATGAAATCACTGTCAGTGTCTCCAAACAGTTAGACCCTTTTCACATTTACTCCTCTTAAACTGAGGGCTTTGCAGGGACTTTGCTCTGAGGAAATGCTCTACACAAGATGTATCAGGAACAGAGTATCAAAATGGCCAAATTGCTGCTGACTCATGGGTGTTTTCAAAGTTTCAACAAATGATGTCTAAACTGTAAGCTAAATGGTTAACACCCTTCCCTTATGGTTTACCAATCCTATACTTATCTATAGTGCTTCCACACTGAAATTATAGGTTGCAGTAAAAGGACATTACAGTAATAATATACTTTATGGTGGTATTCACTCGTGAACCTCTTAAACAAGTTTCAACATTTATGAATTGAGTATTAACACAGTAAGCCCAACTTCCATAGAGAAAACCAAAAGCCTCAATTTCCCCTGTGTATCATTATTAAGTGTGCATCAAGGGGTATTTCATTGTTACTTACATCAAACAACATGTTGATGAAGTTATTTTTAAAATAATAGCTTCCTCTGCTCTGAGTAGCAGGGGCTTGAATATTAAAAGTGTATTGTGTGGTATGGGCTGTAAAACCATTGATAAAATTTTAATAATTGTGACATCAACTAAAATAAGTTTAACGATATCAAGATATTTATTATATATGTACAATGACAACTTTCATTATATCATGCACAAGAGGTACTCTTAGAACTATGAAACTGACATGAAACTAACATATTATCCCAAGTTGAAAACTCTGAGCTGTGTAGTATCAAAACATGATCAGCAAAAGGCAAATAAACAGAAGAGAGTTCTGAGGGTCTGGTACAGAGCCAACATTGGGCAGTGTTTGTGCAGTGTCCAGAGAGTCCCCATCCTAGATGCAGCTTCATCTAATTCCTACTGGGAAAAAAAAAGCCAAAGGATAGCATGGAAACCTGGAACTATAGCCCCTGGATAGCATCCATCAACTAACTAAAGGACACGTAGAATTCAACTATACTAGGTTTCTTAAATACCAGGACTGTACCTTCAGTCCATCAAAACTGGCCTTTGGATTTGCATACCCTAAGTCTTGCCCAACAGACAAACATAAGATAATGTCTGTGGATCAGAAACAGAATGGACATGCTACTACCCAATTTTTTGTAACTGTTCATAGCTCAGTCAGTAATTTCCCTCACAAGCATGAAGACCTGAGTAAAAACCCAAGCACCCATGTAAATAGGTAGGTGATGTAGCACAGGCTGATAATCCCAGTGCTGGGAAAGCAGAGGCAGGAAGACTCCTGGGTTTGCTGGCAAGCATGTCAAACATAATTGGAAAAATTCAGGTCAATGAGACCTGTTTCAAAGGACATGATGGGCTTTCAGAGGATGATACCTTATATTACCCTCTGGTCTACACATACACACACACACACACACACACACACACACACACACACACACACACACACAAACACACACTCTACCAGGCACACATCAGGCATGATCTTTTTACTACAGTTGTATGAAAATGTAAGGTTTAAATATTTCTCAAAATCAAAGATTTTTATAAATTAATCACACTAATATATGAATCATAAATTCTATGCAAATATATCACCACTTGTTTTAAAACAACTTTTTTCATAAATTTATAACATCTTCTAGTTAATGTACTATTTTCCGTGAAAGTCACAAAATACTTGAAATTTTCATGGTAAAATTGTCTTCTGTGTTAGAATACTTCCAATGACTTCCAAACTTTTCCTTCCTGTAAACACTTGCAAAAATATATTTTTATTAAGCTTGTTTTGGTTTTAGTGATATAACCTAGATAATTAAACTGATACTTAATATAATTCATAACCCAGACCCTAATATTGGAAACATGGCCTTCAGGTTTTTTTAGTCTTTTATACCCTAAAACTGATGGGATAGTACTCAGAAACTCAAACTCTAAGGCATCTATGGAGATCTGAGCATATGGATTTCCCCTAAATATCTAGTAAGTCCATATTAGATGAGACTATCCCTTACATTAATTTCTCAAATATATAATACACATACACATCACATAAAAAAAGGTTGATAGTCAAAAATTATAACCAACAGAAATAAACTCATTGTCTTACATAAAATGTAGAAAATAACCATAGCAGCTAGCATTTCCTCAGTAAGCCCAGGACATAACTACTCAGCAGATTAACCCACTATGTCATATGCACATTGACAGCCTCTAAGTTTTAAAAGTCAGGTCACACAGAAATGTGAAAGGACTTGCCCATTAAGCAATCCTGAAACCAGGCAATAGGAACCCAGAGCCCACTGTCCTCGACACTAGGCAGAAATGCCTAGTCCAATGGGAAAAAAAGGGTTTTCATCTTTGAAAAGGATAGTTCAGAAAGAAGTTTCTAATCACTGACTGGTACTGTAGCTGAATGTCAGAGCCTATAAATAGTAAGAACTTAACTCTTAAAAACACACCTATTCTTAAAGCAACTGATTATGAAATCGTTTGAAGGACAGAAATGAGTATGTGCTTAACAAATTTCACAGCCATTATAATATTTTTCCTTTCCAAATCAACCTAAGAGCATTTGGAAGGTACACTAAAATAAATGAGCTGTATAATAAGAGGGGAGATTTTTGAAACACTGATAAATGAACAATCTAAGTTTCTTAATACTTTAGTGGGGAAAATACACAAGAGACATTCTCATGAGAACGTGAGGCACTGACATGTAGGTTCCTCAAAATGATCTCATAAAAGTGTGCAGTTTATGACAATTAACACTCTGTTGCTGTGAGTAGTAGGAAAATAGATCCCGGCTGATAAGCTGAATTTATGGATGAAGTAACAAAAGCACTGTGAATACCAAAGGTAACTCCAAAGGGTAAAGACCTTGTCTCCCATCCACTGGGAGGAGCTCTCCCACAGAGGCACTTGTCCTCTTAGTCCTGAGCTCTAGACCCACCGGCGGCGGCAAAGGCAAGAAGACTGAAAGCTGAGCTTTGCCTCCTGCCCACACCACAGGGCACATTTACAATCTATGCAACACTCTGGTCCTTTAGTTTGCTAAAGTTTAGATTCCCTGAGGAGCTGTGAGTCAAGTGAGCTCCCATGAGAGAGCTGTTCTTTTCGTTCATCCACACTAGAGGAACAGAATAGCCGCGCCATAGAGCATGTCAAATACAAAGTGCTTAATTAGTCTTGCCTAGGTCTCCCAACTTAAAATCTAATTTTAAAATCCTTTTCTATTGAGGTTTTGGCTCATGCTGTGCAATGCAGGATAAGAGAACAATGTCCCAAGTGTCAGTTGGATATAGCTTCAGTAGCTAGAACCCCAGCTTCATATCCCATGGTTACTGCTTTCCTAAATTCTTTGCTTTTGATATTTCTGCTGCTTAAAGATAAATATTTTAACTGACTTGCTCACATTCTTAAAAAGTAATGTAACTATGGTTACATTACTTTTTGGTGAGCATGTCAGACTTAATATTACAATAGCAAAAAGTACTATATACTTCCTCAAAAAAATTCAGTCAGCAAATGTTTTCTGAACACCTACTACATACAGGTATGACACCTGCAGACAAGCTTCCTGGGGAAAAACAATGAACCAACCTTAAGGATTTTTAATTAAGAAAATCTTACAAATTTTTCAGGAAAAAAAATTAAGAAAACTGTTGCCCTGCAAATATTTAGGTGTTGCAAGTCTGATTCTCAGTTGCAAGTACATTTTGTTCTCCATCTAATCAGCTTCAATTTATTCTATAAAATCCACATTTCCTTTAAAACAATGAATGACAACACACCTTTAAAAACAAAACGAAAACAACAAAAAAATCTCTTCCTGTTTTCCCAAAGACTGCCCATATGCATTCCCTTCTTTGGCATGGGCACACCTGCAAAGATCCCCTGGCACCCTCTCACCTGAAAAAGAGTTTGGAGATAAAGCTGGCTTTCTCCAAAGGCGACTTCTGCATGATGTCTCCGTGGTGCACTGAGGTCTGTGTCTGGACACGTTCAGGTTGGACTCGACCTCTGAATATCCAGGACCCAGTCAATGTTTTTAGCGATTCCCCTTTTGTCGGACCTGCGGTGATGTCATTTGCTTCCAATTCCCCCCTAACCAACTGGGTCCCACACGCCTCCCCTTCTCTCTGCCTTCCTCCCCCGCCTCCGTAGCCCAGGTTAAAAGCCAGCACTGCCTAGCCCAGCCCCAGTCCCTGCTCTCCACGCCCCAAGCCCGCCCCGTGCGCTCCTTCCTCCTGCGCGCCTTGCATGCCGCCCGCGCCTCCTTCTCCTGGCGCTCACTCCCCGCGCCCTCCAGCGCCCCCCCCACATCCCTACCTTCTGGCAGCAGCAATATCAGTGACGGCTCAGGCACCAGGTCCGGGGAAACCAAGGCCAATCTGCGGGAGCTAATATGCTTCTTATGTGTGACCAAGGACCACTGACTGACCTCCTTGGCTTCCATGAGCCTTTCTTCTCCCTCTTCCCAGTCTTCTATTTCTCTCTCTCCTCCTTCTTCACTTTCTCCTCCATCTCTTTCTTCTCTTCCTCCTTTATCTCTTTCTTTTTCTTCTCTTTTTCCTTCTTCTCTTCCCCCTCCTCTGCTACCTTCATCTTCTCCTCTTTTTCCTCCTTTTCCTTCTCTCCCTCTTCCTCCTGTCTCTGTAGCTTTTGGCCGAGTTACAGTTAACTTTTCAAGATTCATTTTGAAGAGGAGATGAAAACGTGGCTCCTCGGAATCAAAGTACAGATGCAGAAAGGTGCAAAGTCCCACAGTAGTCCGAGGTGTCCCACCTCAGCAAGCCCTTCAAGAGCTGGACAAGACCTAGCTCTGTTGACTGAAGTCTCTAGGGTAGCCATAGAGTCACAGACATCTATGAGGTACATGAATGTCATAGGCATATGTCACAATTCCTTGATATGTCATAATTACAGCAAAAGCCCTACCAAGGAATGGGGAGCAACTGCTTCCCCTAGGAGGCATGTGTGTCAGACACATGTATCACAATGCCTCCGATGTGCCATAATTATAGACAAAGTCCTTGAGGACAAAGGGAGCTATTGCTTTACCTATTTCCCACTCAGGATGTGTTCAGTGTGTGTTGTAGTGTTTTGTGTTTCTGAAGGCTTTTATGTGTGTGTGCTACAGAAATGACAAGTGGACTGTCTAAACTAAATGACTGTCCTTTAGATTTCCTTGTCTGCTAAGCAAAATATCTGACAGGAACCCAAAGTCACTGAAGCAAAGGTATCCTATTCACCAAGAGCTCACTGAGAGAAATGCCTATGTCTTTAGCTCTCTGGGGGCTTTGAGAGTTTTCCAGGCTATGTGCCTTCCCCTTCCAAGCTTTTGGTGTGAGAATTTTGTGTCCAACATGAAAATGTGGTGGGTTTTAAAGGGCCAACACTTAAATACCTGAACCCTATTTAGCCAAAGCAAGTAAAATAGAGTTTGAATTATTTTTCCTTTTATTAAAAATAGAATTTTCTTTTTAGCCAAGCAGTGGCGGCACTGATCTCTGAGTTCGAGGTCAGCCTGGTCTCAGAGCAAGTTCCAGGACAATCATGGCTCAAGAAACCCAAAACCAAACAAACAAAAACAAAAACAAAACAAAAAAAGACAAGAAAATAGTTTTTTTTTTTTTTTTTTACCCCCAGACATTATATCCTGATTACTGTTTTCCCTCCATCTACTACTCCTACTTTCTCTCCACATGCCCTTCTCTCTGGATCCACTCCATTTCTGTCTCTTATTAGAAAACAACCATGCTTCCAAGGAATAGTAATAAAATATAATAAAACAAAAATTAATACATTGGAATTGGACAAAAACAAACAGAAAAGAACCCAAGAGAAGGAAGGCGCAAGAAACACGCCCAGGGATGCACTAGTCTAAAAGCCATAATTAATCTACATGCAGAGAACCTGGTGAGACCATGCAGGCCCTGTGCAAGCTGCCTCAGTCTCTGTGAGTTCATATGAGTTTTGCTCATGTTGATTTAGAGCACTTTGTTTTCATGGTGTCCTCCTTCCCCTCTGGCTCTTACACTCTTTCTGCCTCCTCTTCTGCAGGGTTTCCTGAGGCCTCAGGGGAGGGATCTGATGGATATCCCATTTAGGGCTGAGTGTTCCAAGGTTAGAGTCTGAGATTTTTAAAGAAACAAAATCAAAAATTAAAATGTTCTGGCCTGATTTTTGCCTCAGCATCTAAACACTGGGAGTGTTTACTTGTGAATTATCTGATTTTTGACTTGTGGACATCCAACTACAACACAAATAAAATATGTATTTCATAATACTGCTGAGACAAAAATGCACTTGAAATAATCATCGCCAAGAGGCTTTGCAAGCTTTACTTCCCATATCTACATTATCCTTTTTCCTTACTTTAAAACCATTATAAAGACATTTAATTTTTAGTATCCTGAATTTGATTACAAAAAGAATAGCAAAAAAATAAATCAAAGTTCGTACAGACAGACACTAGGGGAAAGCTTCAGTATATTCTAACTCAGTATTTTCAAGTACTGTATTTATGTTTTCCTCTCTTTTATGATAAAAATTGAAATTCAGTACTCATATTGACTTTTCCCAGCTATGCAACTGAAGTCATTCTATCCTTTCCCCACCCTCATTCCATAGTTTATAACTACTAGTGTGACCCATCAAATGTGATTTACAGAATCTGAAATTAATTTATTATCAGTTCCTCTTTGTTCTCACCAACATGTGACTCTAAATAAAGAATTAAATTTCAAAGATCATCAAAGCTGACCAAGCTATACAACTTGAGGAGATCTCAAGCTGCTTTCCCTTAAAAGGACCAGGGAAAAGGTAATGAATGAGTTCTTGCATTGTCCAGGGGTCATTTAACAGCCAAGTGCATACATGTTATTATACATATTTTGCCATTTCTAGGTGATGAAGCATCCAATTGAATGAATGTCTATATTAGTGGATTCAAACTCAGATGGGATCCCAAACATTTAGTCCCATCAGTTTGAAGCATACTTCTAAACAAATCTCCCATCATGTATGTATTCACATTCTGTCACCACCACTGTCTTTCTCCTCACAAGAAGCCACTAGAGTTACCTACCTTTGATAAATGTTCTGTAAACATTACAATCCAGTCTAAGAGTGTATGTATACACATGAGCATAGAAAACCCTAGATCTTATCTTAAAACATCACATCCCAAACTTGTTTGGGCAGAAGATTTCAACAAAATAGACATGTCCAAGTAATTGAGATATAACATCCAAAATTTGTATCTATGTACATACCTGATAAAAATGTGAAAATGCGTCAGAAAAATCCAACTACAACACCCACAACTAATCACTGAACTGAACTGGAATCCAGTTGCAGAGAAGGAGGAGTGATGAGCAAAGGGGTCCAGACCAGGCTGGTGAAACCCACAGAAACAGCTGACCTGAACAAGGCGGAGCTCATGGACCCCAGACTGATAGCTGGGAAACCAGCATAGGACTGTTCCATACCCTATGATCATGGGTGTCAGTAAGGAGACCTTGCAAATCTATGGGGCCTCTTGTAGTAGATCAGTACTTATCCCTAGCATAGGAATGGACTTTGGGAGCCCCTTCCACATAAAGAGATACTCCCTGAGCCTAGACACACAGGGGTGGGCCTAGTCCCTATCCCAAAAGATATGACAGACTCTGAAGACCCCCCTATGGAAGGCTTCACCCTACCTGGGGAGCAGAAAGGGGATGTGATAGGTAGGGTTTTAGCTGGGGGGACAGGGGAGGAGGGGAGGGAGAGGGAACTGGGATTGACATGTAAAACAATCTTGTTTCTAATTTAGATAAAAACAATGGGAAAAATATCTTTTCATAGAAGGACAAGATCCCAAAAGAGAGAAAGCAGACCTCTCATCAGCTTCACATACATAGGATGCCTACACTTACCCAAGGCAGAAAGTAGGGGCGGTCACAGCTCTTCCCTGACTTGCCACAAGGATCACTCACCATACAAATACATACTGCAGTCTTGGAAGTCTTACAAAGCTGTTTTTAGGCTATAAGGTACCCTTGTACACAGGCCAGATGATCATCTTTTCTGCTTCTAAAATTACATTTGTCCAACAAATCTGTTTACAAACACTCACACAAGTATACACACAAACATACACACACGCAACACATATATACACCCACACGCACACATTTCATATATACATAGAACTCTTCTTCTATGTACCATGTTTCATTTTAACTCATTTCTTATAAGTAATGCAGCAAGGACAACCAATCAATCATTTTATCTTGTAGTTCCTGACCTAACAGATGAAATGACATCCTAAAGGAGAAATCTGAAGATAGCTATTGTTAAGCTTTTGGAGGAAAGGATCCTGGTAGATGACTAATATAGAGTAGGGTAGTATCTGCATCAAAACCCAGAATTTACCCATAGTCATCAATTTTTCTCTGGAAACTGTATAAAAGGCACTAGAGCGTTTTAAGGGAACAAAAGCTAAGTTTTCAAAACTGGTGTCACCAATTACTTAGCTGTGTGACTTTAGGTAAGTCTACCCCTTTTAAGAACAGTTTCTTTTCCTCAAAATTATTGACCACTCCTCCCAACTAGGATATTTATTTGATGGAGTAGGAGAGAAATGTCTCTAGCTCTGTGCCATCACACACGTAGCTGAGTTATATTTTGACATGAGGCTGCTCTGTGAATTATACCAGGATGCTCAGCAGCATGTCTAGCCTCTACCCAAATGTGTTACTAGAACCAGTTCACAGTCCCCAAGTTGTGACAAATATCATCTCAAGAGTACCAGTTTGGGGGGGAAAGGCTGAAAATTGACCCTTGGTTGAGAACTCCTGGATGAAATACATTAAATATGATATGCAGACATAAAGGATGTAGACCTTTATAAACATAGAAGAAATGTTTGAAATTGTCTTTATATATAGTTGTTATACATCAGAAACTCAGGTTAACTTGCAAAATAAAATGTTATAGAAAGCCGAGCCTACCAAAGTTCTCAGAAACTTTGGGTTCCCACTCCTTTTGAGGTTATTTGGCTGGATAAAACTGTCATGAAAAAAGTAAATCAAATACTCTTACAAGGGTAAGATAATTTTGATTTATATGCAAGCCTGCATTTTGTAGACACACTTTTGACCTCTTGGCGCTGAAGACTTTTCCAGTTCTGCTTCCTGGTTTCTCTGATTTTCAGCTCATCAACAGTGGGATATTTGTAATGACTGGAACCAGATGGAATTTGGTACCCTGGCAGGTCTTCTGAATTTTAAAGGTAGTTCTTAGACTCAAAGTCTAAAAGATCCTCCAGCTATGTAAAGTAGGAATGCCATTAATGGTTCTAATGAGCTGGAACAATTACAAACAATATTCATAACACAGCCTTGTCACAAAGATACAAACTAATAAATCTTCTGGGATTTCCTAAAGTTGTGGCCCTGAAATGTTCTATTCTTTATATTCATTCTCTGCTTTTTTTCCTGCTGAAGCTTTCATACAAACAAGAGAATTCTTAACAGCATGTTAAATATGTATGGTGGCCTCCTGCTGAAAGCCAGATGTTACCTACCCAACTAAAAGAATAGTTTGATAAATTTGAACTCCAAGGAGGAAACTGATGAGACTTTTCCCATAAGGTCTTTGGAGTTTATATGTTTCATTTAACTAGTCAGTGAAGCACAGTAAATACAATGGGGGATGATTTACTTATATCTAACTTCCCCTCAATTGGATGATTTACAATCAAACAGGTAACATGGTATATTAGAAATATAGATTGTGAACATAAATAACATGGATACTGATGGTAAGCCTTGGTTTATCAAAGTCTAGTATAATATATGACCCTCTGTCTAACATCTAAAATATATATTTAAGGGAAAAAAACTCCCCCAATCCATAATGGAAGAGCTTATACTCAGAGATTTACAGAGTTATCACTTACTGTCATCATGTTCAACAACTTCAATGAAATTTTTAAAAATTCACTTTATGTCCATTTTTTGTACAAATTTATGATTTTTTGTATAAAAATTAACTTTATGTTCACTTTTGTGCTAATTTATGATTCAAAGAGGGGTATGAAGGACAGAAAGTAAAGACAGTTATCCATTAAATAAATTTTGGCCTAGAGGGCTAAAATTTAAGAAGGTTAAAATTTAAAATTCACAGGCTTAAAGTTCTCTTTCATAGTTTAGTTATGCTCACAGACAGTCATTGTTGTTTCAGGGCTCTATGATGGCTATTTATTGATCTTCGTGCTCATTGTGATTGGTGCAGCTATGGTGATTAATCCAATGGTCAAAAGGACAAGCTACTCCTGCTCAGTGACTAGGACCTCTTTGAATTCTGGGAGTTGACAATAACTAGGATTTCCCTTTTGCTTTTACAGCTATTAAGCAGAAACCCTGCAGAAGGATGGTAGTTCTGCCATTATTAGAGAATTAAAACTAAATTCTGGTTGTGGGTAGTTCATTTGGTGTTCTCATTTACATGCACAGAACTTGTATTTAAAGACATATGTGAATGTTTATATTTTTCTGGAAGCATAGTCATACTAATGAAATAAAATAAAATTGATGAATTTACTTCATTTTCATCTAAACAGATTTGATCACTGCAAAGTTTTACCTTCAAATACAGATTCAATTATTAGAGAATTAAAACTAAATTTAGCTTGGTACCATCTTTGCAAGAAAGTATTTGTAGGTTGTATACATCTTTTTGCTTATAGGTATCATTTTATGTCTCAGGAAAGATTGTAAAATTAGTATGTTCCGGTAACAAAAATATATCAGTTTTCTAATGAAGAAATTAAGGTACAAAACATGAACACTACATAAATTCAAGGGAGAGCACCTGAATTTGAATAAACTCAATGGTGAGCTCCATAGGTGAGGCAAATGCATACTCACTGTTCTGCATAGCTAGACCAGGAGGAACAGTCTTGATTAACTGAGAGGACATGCCTTTTACCATTTGCATTGTTGCTTCTCTGTGTGGGTGAAAACAAGGGAATGTTTCTTTTCTTTTTCTTTGGACTTCATTGAGTGGATCCAGTTCCGGTATAGAAATAGGAAGGAAACAAAAACAGAACAAGGTCTTTCCTGTGACTCAATTGACAATTGCCTCCTCTCTTTCCTCTGAGGTCCACTGTAATTGGTGTTTGCTTGAGTTTTCAGATGACTTTTCTTGATGTGCTCAGAAAGAGACATCAGACATACCAAAGGAGAAGCCATACCACCATTAGAGGGAAGTGTCTGATGCATGGTGAAAAAAAGAGCCACTCTTGACTTTGCAGTTAAAGGTAGAAGCTTGGCTTCACTCACACATCTTGAGGTTCTAGAAATCCATGGAAAGGACTTAAGGAGTCCATGTATAAGGCAATCCCAGCTGAGATTAATAATGGGAAGGACAGAACCTGCTGAGACCTGTGTGGGAGTCTTTCCAATAGGGTAATAGGGGAAGCAGAAAAGAGAGAGCCTCTTTTCTCTTGTTCACTCACAATTTCATACATTTATAGGATGCATTTTGTTATTTTCACCCCCTCATCTCCTTCCCTCTCCTACTGAAGCTCTTCCCAGCAAGTCCAAGAATTATTTTCATAATACATGTCACAGCGACAGAAGCCCCGACAGCAGAAATAGCCAAGACTGGTCAGACTCCAATAGTCTTGCTTGATGTGTGGAAATGAGATTGTGCCACTGGAATGAAATTCTGGTTGTGGGCAGTTGGGAGTAGAGGACCTTCTTAAAAAGGGATTTCTGGACTTCTCAATAACTTCAATATTCCTAATTTAGCAAGTCCTATGACCTTACTTGTAGTCTAACAAGTGAATGAAAGGTGTTCTATCCACTGCAAAATAGTACATAAACACAGAAAATGCACAGATGGCCATATACTTCTGTCTACAGAATTCCTAACACAAATTGCTAAATTTTTTCACAACAAAGAAAAGAAATGAATCCCCTGACTAAGGAACTTTTCTAATTCCACCAGTGTTTTGGGAAAGCCTTCAGCTCTTTGTCAGGCTGGGGATACACTAAAGAAGGCAGCCTACTACAACGTCTAACATCTTAGAACCAAGTTCCACTGAAACCTCAACTGGGTAAAACAGCTTCCTGAGCCCTAAGTAACTAACTGGTCAGCGTCAGTGTTGTTTTCAGCAACAATCCATTCTTTCCAGTCCTATAAAATCTCTGGTAGCCCCAGGGCTCCCATGCTTTTCCCTACCCCCATATCCCAGGACTGCATCCTTATCCCACCTGTGGATTAGTGTTGAAAATAAGATCTTCTCTAGAGCCATTAGATATAGTCACAAAAATGCCCTGTTGGGAGTAAGAAAATATTTCCCTCAGGTAACTGTGAACCATTTATAAAACTACATTCTTTCACCACTAGCACTAATTCATTCTGAGTTATTCTTTAAAAACAAAGTATGTGTGCAATCTCCACTGCATTTCATGTTTACTTACTAAGAATATTAATTTTAAATATAAAACAGAAACAAAGTTTAGATTTGTATTTGGATTTCCAACTCAAAAAAAATCAGAAGCTTCAAGAAACAGAACTATCACAGTCCTCTGTTTCTTTAAAATGATCCTGGATGCTTGTCTCTCATCCCAGAGGCAGGCTGAGGAATGTCAAGAGCTGCTATAGAAGGTTCTGGATCCTATGTCAGTGCACAGCCCTTCCTTCCCTCAAAGCAGAGCAGGAATTCCACCCCATCACCCCTCATGCCAGATGAACTGCATGCCCTCTACTCTAATGGGGAACAGAAACCTTGAACCTTTCTGCACCTGCCTCCTGCTCAGCACTGTGGGAACCCAGATACTGACAGCTCCCTGGAGTTGTGCCAGAGCCATGGTGGAACATCCCGTCCTGCGCTGCAGGCTCATCGCCAGCCACAGAGCTAGCCACAGCTGCGATTAAGCTGCTTTCAAGACCTGATTTGGCCATGATTCTTGCCATCTTTTAGAATTCTTCTTGTTGATTATTTATCAAATAATTTAAAAATTCACTTCTGGAATTTATTTGTCTAGCCAAAAATGGAAAGGGGGAAAGGAGCCTATTTGTTTATTATACTCTTGCCATATTTGTTTTTAAGACAGTGACATTGAAAAATGATGAAAAATCAGTAGCATCTACAAAAAAAATCATTCACCTAAGTATGTTCTCATACAAACCCAAACATATTTGGGGCTTAGAATAACTATAATTGATTTTGATACAATATTTTATAAATCTGTTTTTACAGTCACTCAATAAATTTAAAATACTCTTTCCTTAAGTTACATAAGTAGCAAGAATTAGATCATTTCACTTCCAAAATATATTGTTATTGTCTCATGGTTAATCTGGGCAACATAATGAAATCCTGTCTCAAACTGTGTAACTGCAATTCCAGGGCATGAAATGACATCTTATGTCTTATACTGACTCCAGTTATACATGAAAGTCAACATTCGTGTACTTAAAACTATATATATATACATATATATATAGTGTAATATATATATTTTTATATATATGTATGTATATGTGTAATATATATATTAGGTATACGAATGTTGGTGGTTCTTCCATGACATTTCCTCAATTGTAAAGTGAGGGAATCAAGAGCTTCTATTACCAAAGATTTTAGTGAGAATTATTTAAATGAGTTGACCTAAAAATTAAAATTTTAGCATAATGAGTGCCATAGGTAGGTCAACATTTAGCATAATGACTGACATAGGTAGGTAGTCAATAGTGTATATTTTTATTCCGACTTTTATATCTTCAACTAATGATTCATAACTGCTGAACTGAGTCTCTTATGTTAATTTTACATGAGAAAAGAAAAAGAGAAATGGATAATTTAAACTTCTTTAGGATTCTTCAAAAACATACTTTCTTGGCAATTGTTTCTTACTGACTTTATTCAAAAATAATGGAAAATAAAACTCAACAAGAAAACAAACCAAACCAAACACCTGGGCACCACAGCAATAAAGATGCACATGAAATATATAAGCATAAGAAAAGATACACAACATTATTTGCTGTCATGGAATTACAAATCAAAACAACAGTGGCATACTATTAGGTTGAAATTTTAAAATATGACAACAAATGCTACTGATGTTAGCCAATATATACCACTGTGCTAAATACACTCTTACTATGTAATCCAACAGTCATGCTCCAAAGCATTTACCCAACTGATCTGAAAACTTTATGCCTACAAAAAAATCTGATTCTAATCTATTTAACAGCTTCATTCACAATTGCTGAAAGCTAGAAGTAAACACGGTGTTGTTAAATCAGAAAGTAGACAAAGAAACAGCCATTCTACATAACAGAATAAAAAAATGAGCTATAAAGTCAGAAAAATACATAGATTACACTTTCAAGACAGACTGGTGATGATGATGGTAAAATAATAACAATAATAATAATAATAATAATAATAATAATAATTACAATAAACTCAGCAGTGGAACTATTCTGTATGGCTGTAATAATGTCTATATGATATTATGCATTCATTTCAGCCCTTTGAATTATACAGTGCAAACAACATATTTTAATGTGACTAAAAAGAGTTTTTTAGAATATAGAAGGAGGAAGGACCCCAGCATGCAATGTAGAATACAACAAGGAAAACTGTTAAAAGCACAAAATAACCTCCTTTAAGAGAAAGATTTTGGGTGGGGGAGTGACTTTGGAAATGAGTAAATCTTGTAAAGTTAGAGGGATGAAAATCAACATAGGTACTATTGTCTTCAAATAATATATGTGGTAATCATGAGGTCACTAAATACACATTCTGAAAAAGAAAACTGAAGTTGATAGATATTACGTATTAGAAGCCAGGTATCTAATCGTCGCAATGGGAAGTTACAGATAAGTAAAGGGGAGAGATTAAAATTATCTATGTGGTAATAGATTAGAATTCAAGATACCTCATGAACTTTCATTTAACTTGTTAACTTAATAAACAGTGGACACACACACACACACACACACACACACACACCCTTTTTCAGTCTGCTGAAGTACCTAAATCAATGACACCTTACCAGTAGGTACCAATACTCCATAATGTCCAGATCACAGTTTCAAATATCATTTTCCATTAAAAAGTCCCATCGCTCCTTTTAGGAATAAGTAGGAAATATGCAAATTGACCCTAGAATATATTGTCTTGTCAGGAAATGAGGTAAGAAAATAAAAAACAAATTCACAATGCCAGGAATAGCACAATGAGAGCCAAGAACAAAAACAAAACCTTCCAATCACCAAAGCCAGAATAATTTTGACAATATTAATAAGTACCATTTATTATAATCAAAAGTATATAATAAATATCCATAAATCAATACTGACATGAATAAATGATTAAATAAACAGAGGAGAATAAACTAACTTCTGTTAGAGAATTCCAAACAATTAATTAGATAACTTTCTTATGAAGGAGGTGGAACTCACTTCTTTATTCCTTAAAAATGGGCTACTTTAAAAGACTTCCTTCCAAAGAATACAGTATTGGTGACAAAGGTGAAGAGAATGACTTTACAGTAGAGGAATCCAACAATACCACCTTATCAAGGTCATCCAAGGTGGCATACTGACAGTCTTAATGGGACACAATGAAAACAGCACTTTATTCTACCCAAATCCCTACAGTCCCAGGCTAATCATGAAAAAGATAAATCTAAATAATTTTTTCTACAAAATATCTGAACAGTATACTTCAAAATTGTGAAAACTCTGAGAAATATCACATCCAAGAGTATACATGGAGATATAAGGACTAAGACAATGTAGAATCATAAATAAGATCTTTGAGTAGAAAAGGTCATTAGGCAAAACTGGGAAATTAAAATTAAATATTCACTTTAGTTAATACTGAATATATTGATATTGCTTCATTAACCCTAGCAAATATAGCACACTAATGAGAAAATTAATAACGGATAAAACTGGGTATGAGTTTAGTATTAAAAAATAAAAATATTTTAGTGATCTGTGGGTAATCTTTCTATGCAATAAGCAAGTATTGACAATTTAAATCTTTAATAACATTTAATAACAATATCTCAACTCCAGTGAAGTCCATTTATTTCATTTTGGGCTTTTATAAAATTAATTTTCTGGTTATTTATTTTTCTCAATCAATTATTTTCATTGCAAAAGTAACAATAGGGTCTAGGCTTAGGCATGAGCCATGTATGTCAGACAACTGATGTCAAATTGGGTTATTTTGTGACCTTGAAAAAACTCTTACCAATGGGAAATAAATAAAAACACCCCCATAAAAGAGTAGTCGATAGTTATTCAAAATTTGCAGTCATTATTAAAAATGGATTCATCAACCAGGACTGAGTTTCACTATGAAGAATGAGTTTGGCTGCAAAGTAGTGGCAAATGTCCACCCACACTGTACTGTGTATTCTAGATTTGGATTCTAGAGACATTGAGTTAAAGAATTTCAAGTTTCAAGTTTGTTTCATTTCCAGGTAAATACTTTACTTAAATAATTCTGTACTTGTTTTAGAATTTTCTTTCCATTTCTCCACTCCTACTCTTCATTCTCCTATTTGCTATTACTTTCACCTTTCAATGCTTAGACAGGATTGCTGCAAACTAACACAGATGTATCATATTCCATTCACAAAAACATACTTTTGAAAGCAGTTTGTGTTGTACAGTAAGAATTTTTACCACTACTATTTGAATATGGTTTAGGAAACATACTTAGAAAATAAAGCCTTTTTCTTAGTGGAACAACTGAATTTTAAATCAGTACAGCAACAAACATGCAACTTTATTCCTGTCTTATTTCCCAGTATGAAACAAACTCGGGGTAAGCTAAAAGCAGAAAACTGACTTGTGTTAACTCTAATATGCTAGGGCATTTTGTGGTTTTAGTACTATCATTCCCTTAAGGGATAATTGTCATTATAATATTTAATATTAAAGAAAATAAGATAAGAAAAGTTTAATATAACTATTTATAATCTCAAATCTAACACAGACCATGTTGCATTAGGTATAATATGACTACTTTTTTCACAATATGATTTTAGAGTAGTGTACATGCATTGGTGAACTACAATCATCGAAAAAATTTTTACCAACAGACCTTAAACTGAAAATAAAGACTTGTGACTGTGTATCACCTGCAAAATAATTTGAAATAGAAAATTCAACTGGCTTCTTCAGTGTATATATATTGTTGGCATTTAGCAAAGATAACTATATGATTGGTTCCCAGGAGGTCCACATTACAGAGCAAAGGGCATGGAAGGAAGAAAATACCCTCAACACGCTTCAAGAAAGCCTACCTGATGGGGTAGCTCTCATTCAGAAGTTGTACCAGAGCTCAAGTCATTCTGGCAGAAATAGTCAAGCTTAAACCATAATACAAATTGTGGTGCACTTGCATATGAAATTCCATGTACCACAGTCATGCATAAATACAGATACCTACTGAATGTTGTTTTGTTTTATTAGATTGCAAAGAAACAAATATGGTATGTATGATTTTAGACATAAAGCAAAGAATTACCAGCCTACAATCCACACTGCCAGAGGAGCTAGGAAACAAGGAGAACCCCAAGAGAAGAACGCATGGTCCCCGGAAGAAGGGGAGGGAGACAAGAGCCCCTGGACAAATTGGAAGCATGGGGGGTGGGGATAGGAAAGGGAGAGGGAGAGAGGAGGAGGGAAAGAGGAGAACAGGACTGAGACAGGGGAGGAATGGAGGAGGGCAAGGAAGGAGATGCCTTGATAGAGGGAGCCAGTGCAGGTTTGGAGGGAAGTCTGGCACAGGGGAAATGTTAGGAGATCCACAGAGATGACCCCAACTAAGAAGCTAGGCAGTGCTGCAGAGGCTGCCTTTGATGCTCTTACCCTATAGTGAGACTGATAACTACCTTGGTTACCATTCCTAGAGCCTTTACCCTAGTAGCTGATCAAAGCAGAAACAGGCACCCACAGCTAAACACTGAGCCATACTCCTGGAATTCAGTTGCAGAGAGGGAGGAGGGATGAGCATAGGAGCCAAGATGGTGCTGGAGAAACCCGCAGAAACAGTTGACCTGACCTAGTGAGAGCAAGGAGACCCTAATCGTAAAGCTGGGAAACCAGCATTGAACCAAACCAAGCCCTCTGAATGTGGGTGCCAGCTAGGAGGCCAAGACAGTCTATGGGACCTCTAACAGTGGAGCCAGTGTTTATCCCTAAAGCACAAATGGACTTTGGGAGCCCATTCCCTATTGCAGCCCAGATACAGGAAGGAGAGCCTGGGCCCTCCCCCAAATGATGTGATGGACTTTGATGATCCCTCTTGGAGGGCCTCACTATCCCTGGGAAGTGGGGGTGGGTGGGTTTGGGGACTGGTGGGGAACATGGGAGGATGGGAAGGTGAGGGAATGGGGGGATGGATATGTAAATAAGAGTGCTTCTAAAATTTTAGAAAATGTTAAAAAAATAAAATAAGTGACTTAAATTCACACAGAAAGTTCTGGCATGGTTGCAATTATATTGCCTGTTTCAAAAATAATTAACTGGAATTTTATAGAAACAAAAGCTTGTTGACTATACAGTACATCTAGCCAAATGGAAAGTACTAGTCAGTCTGGGAGCAATCATGCAGGCAGATTTCTGAGTATATAAATTATCTTCTTGTCATCTGTCATTAGGCTTTATAAAACCACCTTTACCTCCATAATATTCTACACTGGTAACATTTTCATATTAATATGTTGTTGTCCTATGTTTAAATTATACTAGTAGTTAAATTTTTTTAATTATGTGTTTTACGTTAAAAAGATAATTTTTGCGAACCAGGCAGTGGCGGCACATGCCTTTAATCCCAGCACTTGGGAAGCAGAAGCAGGTAAATCTCTGTTCGAGACCAGCCTGGTCTACAGAATGAATTCTAGGATAGCCTGAGCTACACAGAGAAGCCATCTCTTGAAAAACAAAACAGTAACAACAATAAAATACATTTTATGCTACAAAATGTCTTTTAGTTTTCATAAAGTTAAAGATATTTGCTCAGAAGGTGGGGTGTATATCTTTAATCTCAGCATTCAGGAGGTAGAGAAAGGAAGATCTTTATGAGTTTGATGCCAGCCTAGTCTATATTGCAAGTTCCAGGCAGATCAGGGCTACAAAGTGAAACCCTGTCTCCAAAAGCTTTCAAGTATTTGGGTGAAAAAAATGAGAATATGACAGAGGCATGGGTTTGAATTATTCAACTGATTCATAGTTCAACTCATTCTAGTCCAAGAAAAACTTTTAAGGTTCTTATGGATTTTAAATGTTTTAATACATAATAAATTTTAATTAATATACATATTAAATAACTTAATAAACTTCAAAGTCAATGTTGTCCTTCAGTTTTTCACATGAAAAATCATCTATATCTTAGCAGTGAAACTAGGAAAATGTATTAACAGAAATCTCTGCACTCACAATAACTTAACTAATTCAAACTTCATCCTCCTGGCTTCAAGTCCCACTCTACCCTTGTCCAGTAACTCACCCCTACTCCTTTAAAAAAAATATTAGTCTTTTAAGAATATGGTAAAAGAAGGAAAGGTTGGTACTCAAGATTTAAATAACAATATTTTTAATGCTGAATTACAAGTAACCAAGTCTTCATTTCTTCACCTTTTCTTTATAAGATAATTTTATAAATACAATTGGTTACCATGGTTGGACATGATTTGAGTGGATCTTTTATGCATTCTTGTATTGAAATTCAATCTTCATTGCAAAGGTATTAAGAAGGTATCATATAATAAAGAATGTGGCTTTAGGTAGGGCTTTAAGGAGGTGACTGAAATTCGATAAAATTATCAAGATGGATCACCACTATTTAATATTAGTAATTTATAAGGAGAGAAAGAGAGAGAATATGCTTAAAGGTCCTACACATAGGTCCTATACTTCTTGTCATGCGATTCGTTGTACCAACTTGGTACTTCAGACACAGGTTCTTAACTTTGAATTAGAATCGTGAGTCAACAATAATTATTTTTCTTGGCGAGTTTCTCAGTAATAGGAAACACACTGATTCAAGTAAAGTAGCACTTGAAGCATGTAATTCTAGTAATTAGTCTAAGGGAAAGAGATTATATCAGGAAAATACTTACACATGTATACTTCTGAAAAAAATGAAGCAATGATAATTGCTTTTTTCTAATTTCCAGGCATACCTGATTTTTGGTACACTGTATTAATGGAGAATCACCAAGACATACAATCTGTTTATTTCTGTGATTCTCAGCATATAGACACATTCCATAGGCAAATTTAAGCTTTAGAAACCAATAAATAACAGAATGATTGTCTACTGACATCAGTTTTTACAGTTATGAAATATGTGATTACCAAATATTTTTAAAGATCTTATTTTTGATTAATTGTTTATGTTTATGTCTGTGTGGGGGCTTGGGCATCGAGAGCAAAGCCTGTAGAGCACCGAAGAAGACCCTGTATCCACTGGAGATGGAGATAACAAATGGTTGCCAGCCTCCAGATATGGGTACTGGGAACCAAACTCGGGTCTTCTACCAGAGCAGTGTGCGCTTTTAACTGCTGAAACATCTTTCTAGCTCTCCAAATATTTGAAGTCTGTTATTTTCACCCCTAAGCTATTTCCAAAACATAAGTAATTTAAATTCTTATGAGGCATTAAACCATTTACTAACTTAGAGAGGCACAGAGAACACAATTCATCTGGTTATGTGTCTCATTTTACAGAGTAATCTGTAGTTAGTTAAAATGGTAAAAATGAGCTTGTTTTTCTCTTTGATATCTAGCTCCATAGCTTGCTAAATGAAAACTAATTTAAAATTTAAATTCAGGCATCAAGCTAGACTTTAATGTTAACTTTCAATCTTATTTATGAATAACAGTATGATCACACTGAAAATAAGAGCTAAAGCATAATATTTGTATGCAGCAAATTTTAGTACACATTTAAATTTAACTCCCATCAAATAATAAGTATCAAGTATTCATCAGGCATGATGGCCCCTCACAGAGTATGAAAGGCCCTTTGGTCCAAGCATCACCTCAGATTACATAGAGACACTGTTAGATAATTTTAGAAAGTCTACGACTGTTTCATGAATGTCACAATTGCTTTGGGAACTATTATGAATATTTATGTTTTCATAGTATTCATTTGTTCACTGTGACATTTAAGATACATAATTCTGTGACCCTGAAATTTCTTTCTTCTGAAAGCCTGGAAAATGTTAATGGTTCTGGCTTTGCTGAACATCTCTGCCTCCTGCAGGGCACCATGTTGATTTCTGGGAAGGGCACAGTCTTTGTTCTCTAGGAGTTTATAGTAAGCATAGATAAACACATATATAAATATAAATAACCTTACTGAAAGATTAAGATGAAGGCCATTCTCAAAATACAAAAAACCATGAGGGTCAATGATACCTAAGATATTTCCAGCTAAGAATTGGGATGTCATTAAGAAAAGACAACATTGAAAATGAATCTTGAGAGAGAATAGCCACTGGAAGGCAAAGATGACTTAGAAGTTTATGAGCACAGAAAAGCAGACTTTATAAACAGGACTGTAGAAGGTTAAGAAGCAGGAGGCAGTTATAGCAAAACAGACTGGAACAATGTACCTCAGAATCACAATTGGCCAGATAAGCAACCATTACCTACAAATACTGCTAAAGAAGCCACAGAGAAGCTCCTGACTTCTGATGGGGCCACATCCAGGTAAGCCCACCTTAAGTGGAAAGTAGCTTGAGTCTAAAGTGTGCATGTAATACACTAAGTTCCTGGACACCACAGCTTAGCAACACCATTCACTGCCATTTATCAGTTAGGTGCCCAGCATGAAGAGAGTCTTACTACAAGAGAATGAAAACTCAAACCTTGAAACAGTTCCTATTAAATAGCAAACTTTTGTGTTGTCATAAACTCAAAAATCTGAAAATGAAAACATCAGAAGCTTGGTGCTGTCTTCATGGGATTTGGAGCAAGGAAATAAAATCATGCTATATTTGAGAAAAGTAAAACTGGACTAAACAGGCACAGTGACAAAGTAAGAGACAGTTAGAGAAGTTCCCTGTGGGCCTGAATCTTTACCAGGCTGCCTGACCAGCATTTCCTGCTCACTAGGTCCTCAATATCCTCTCCTCAAGTTCACACCTACAAGCTTGTCTTCAGTAGATAGCATGAAGAATTATTTCCTGTCAATATTTTAAAATGCTCTTTTAAGAGCAAGAGGTTTCTTTATCAAAGGTAAAACTTTTTTCTCATCCAGCTTGGCTCCCTTATTTTTAAAAATCATATCTTATCCTAGCACATTTTTATTACTCATCAGAAATCCAACACACCAGAAGCATTTATTCTAAGACAACCAAGTGATAGTCTAATTTCTCCTGTTGACTTACTCTAGTTAAGTATTCTTTTCTCATCAAATACAGGAAGGATAGAATTAGTACCTATAAGAATGTTTTCTAGCATTTTTTATTATTAAAGAATGAATTTTCAGCTATATTTCATTTGATCTTAGTTAGATAAATGAACTTCACTAAAATATCTGACTTTGTCACAGTGACTAATACAGAGCATTTTCTATGCTATCAGTTATTCTGTAAGTAGCCTTGTTTGTCATTTCAAAAGAAGATTCTTAATGATGAACCTCTCAGTAAGAAAAGGACAGGGCATCTCTAGCAGGTAGAATGAGCAGTATAGAGATTGATCTTCCCAGGAATAGAGAGACTATTCTACTGTCTCTGATCCCAATCAGCAGCGCCTTGTTTATATCAAAAAAGAAAAATAAGAAAAAGTTACAAAAATCCAAGTTGTACCTTCATCTCTAATTGAAAATGTTTACTTGCAAGCTGAACTGATCTGATGGATGACGTAGTTTATCACACCATCTAATATTCAGGAAGTGATCTTTTATTGTTGACTAAACAAACTCAGAGTTGCAAGAAAAATCATTTTAATATATTCATACAATACTACTTAAACCTTTCTGTGAAGTATGTGTTGCCAAAAAAAAAATCTATTGTGTGTCATTTGAGTTACATTCAATTATTTTTCAAATACACATTACTTCATTACTTGATTAACTGCAAAAATAGCTAGTGGCTATATTTAAACTGTAGAAAAGAGTCACATAAACTTATTGGAATTGAATTCATGGAAGAAATAAGCCTAATTCTGTCCAAAGTAAGAGGGTGTGTTTCACCACATCATTTAAAAATGTAGACATTTTAGACATTTTAAAATACAATCACTGATTTGTAAACAATTAACTCAAAGTACTTATTTTATTATTAGATTCTTCAACTTAGATAGCTGTGTAAGAAACTAAATTTTGTTATTAGAATATTTTAAAAAGAAAAAAAAAAACAACTAACTCACTTTGGACACGACTTAGAAAGAAGTGTTAGCCACTTTGAAATAAGGCCAGTTAGAAGCCTTTGATTTCTTTTCTCTTCCTTATCTGCCCTCTGCTGGCTATAAAGAAAAATTAAAATTAAAAGCAAAGACCCCCACACACAGCATACTGGAATTAGTACAATTAAAGGAAAAATTAGTGTTATAAAATTTTTCATTAGGGGATCTGATCCTCTTTTAGCTCCCATGGGCACCAGGCATTCATGAAGTGCAAACACACACATGAAGAAAAATACCCATCTATACAAAATATTTTAATTTAAAAAACAAAAATAAAAATAGTAAATTCACATATGCACCTTTCTACTGAAGGAACTAAGTATCAAAGTTTTCTTTTAGATTCTAAGTAATTATCCTGTGCTACTGGTTTCTAAATCAATATCCAAATAAAACAAAGATTTTTTTTCTCCAGCCCTAGAGTCCAATTTCTAAAAACATAGTCTATGTATGTGTGTGATAAGATGTGGGAGCAGGGGGTACAACAAAGAGAATGCAGACTTTGTCCAATAAAAAGGTTAATAAGTTAATCTACTTGTTCCTTTAAAACAACTGTTTATCATTTGTTGAAATAAACTTGATTGGCTGGTATGAGTTCCCATTACGTAAATCATATTATTCATTCCCAAGTAGATATTATGTTTGCTTAAAAGTTCAACAATTATCCCATTCATTATAAGTCTGCCTGCCACTCTGATCTTGAAGTACAAATGAACAATCCATAATCAACAAGGACTTTCACTGGAATTCTTTGTGTTGCTCAATTACACAGAGGTTATTTGTAATGATAAGATTCAGGTTTTAGTTGTAGAGCACTGATGTGTGCTTGGAAAAATGAAATCCTGTGTGAATCACAGGGAAATAAACTAATTCCTAACCAGACGTTCAATACATTCAATATTCTTAACTTTGTGTGTGTGTGTGTGTGTGTGTGTGTGTGTGTGTGTGTGTGTGGTTTTTTTAAGGCGAGGTTTCTCCATGTAGCCTTGGCTGTCCTGGGACTCACTTTGTAGCTGAGGAAGAGAGACCCCCTGCCTCTGTCTCATGAGTGCTGGAATTAAAGGTATACACTACCACCACCCAGTTCCAATATTCACATCTTATTACAGTATTATTTTTTAAATCCTTAATGTATTGAAATGTGTTTCATAAAACTCTACACTGGGGCAGAACCCATAATTCACTGGGACAAACCACACTTCTCCCTGAAATCTAATTTCATGCTGTCACTATTATTAACAAAAGCACTTACATTTTGTTTAATAATATAAATTTATTATAAAAATGCAAAAACATTAAAACTAAGTCTACCCAAAGCAAAATGTTAAAACTTTAATTGGACATGCCAGGGGCAACAGTTTACATGGCTGAAGCTTTAAGCTATGCTCAGTTGAAAGGACAAAACACAATGGCACTGAATCTGATACTAAGATGCATTCACCATGGGAATTCACTCTTTCAAGTGATCCATTTATACATAAGAACCTTATCCTAAGGCAAGAGAGATGAGTGTACACTCCCGGGCTGACAGAAGACAGTGTACCGTGCTGCTTTAAAAAATGGGATTTAGGTCCACTAGACTATCTGAAATGAGTGCCTCCCCAACAAATGATTTATTAGGCCGTATTCTTGAGGTAAGTAAGAGAAATTGGATAGGTCAAGAGAAGCAAGAATGTGGCTGAGTTAAAGGTGAGCATCATTTTAATTCCAGAGGTAAACTTAGAAGCACAAACTACATCATAAATTAGGCACACTTTGAAAAAGTGGTAAGGCCTTTGTTGATCCCTAATAGGCAATCATTGGTCAAAATCCACTAGTCAGAATCTTCCAGAAGAGAGTAATTCTGTGAGACATCAGTCCACAGTCCTATTAGGTAGAGGATAGATGTCTCAACAAGATAAAGTGAATCTAATTGCACATTAATGTTTATTACAGGTTCTGATTGTTCTGGTTTTGAATTCTACCACAAGACACAGCAAACTTTTTTTTTTTTTTTTTTTTTTGACACAGCAAACTTTTAAACTCTTTGCTCTGGATTCCATATTATAGATCTGGAAACTATCCTCATTTCTCAAGGTTGTTCTAAAAATAAAAAGATATAAAAATGTGTATGTCATAGTTGAGCTGGTACTGATAAAATTAATAAATAGGTGCATATGGGGAAAATACTACCCGGACTAGTAGGCAGAAATGATTAAAGGAATACTGTGATATCTTCAGTAAGACTCAATGTCTGGCAAAACTCCAGAAGTAAAGGAATAATTCTGGGCCTCTTTCTAGGATAGCATTACACAAACAATGTATTTTTGCCCATGTAACAGGTATCTGTGAAAGTCTGGGGGATGGGGGACACTCAGTGAGGAAGCCCAAGTGGTGAGATGGGTGCTAGGAGACATATGACTGCAGCCACCTGCCCACAGATAGGGGGTATTATCAGTGGCCCTTAGCAGAAGGAACTAGAATTGGAGAAAAGAGCAAATTTTGGAACCCATTTGATAACAGAAAACACTTGTTTGGAGGCCAGGGCAGGGAGTGGAGGTTAGTACACAAGACTTACATGACAGTTAGCTAAGGCTAGCACTAAGTCCCTAGGAAATGCTGCCCTGTTGGAAATCTAAATGTTCGCCATATGGAGTGTTGAAGCATTGGTCTTAATGCAGCTATAGTCAGAGATGAGGCTTTGGGAAATGAAAAGGAGCATAAGAGCTCTGTTCTCAGGACTCAATAAATCCCTTTAGAGATTCAGATCTGTGTGTGTCTGCAGGTTTTTGTTATGAAAACAGCGTTCTCTAGCCCACTCCCTTCCTTTCTTTCTCCTTCCCTCCTTCTTCCCCTCTACTTCCTGGCTGCCACGAAGTGAAGTAAGCAGCTTTGCTTCTCCCTGACACAATGCTTTGCCTCACTAAAGGCCTAAAATCATATTGTCAGAAACCTCAGAAAACCAAATCAGAATAAATGCTACTTTCTTTTGATTTCCTTTAGTAGTCACAATGATAGAAAGTTGACACACTGTTTACATATGCTGTGTAATATTTGACCAGTTTAAATCAGCAGTGATTTCTGGTTGACATCAACCTCATTCCCCTTGCCTGGAACACTGTATTAGAGAATGAAACACAAACTATAATTAGCTTTATACTGTAGTAAGTAATAAACATACTAAATAAGTACTATACTTTATTATGTTAGAAGGTAGCTATACTGTAAAAAATAAAGGTCACAGTACGGACATGACAGACAGTTGGAACATTAGGGTAGGTTGGGATATTAAGTATAGGAACTATGATAGGCCTTATTGAGAAGACAAGATTTGAGCAAAACTATGAAAAAGAGATGCAAAACTAGACTTAAAGATGGTAAATATCTGGGGAAAATATTTTGAACAGAAGGAACAGCTATAGCTAAGGACTTTAGATGGTCAAGAATGTAGTTTAGGGCAAACCAGGGCAGAATAAACAAGAGTATTAAGAAAGGAGGTCACAAAGACATCAAAGGGAGGAAGGAATGAGTAACACAAGGAAATTAGAAGTCTGGTGCCAGTGACTGTAGTCAGGCTCCTGCTCCTCATGCCCGCCACATTAGAAGAAGCTGCCACTGCGGCCCGTTGAGGGTGCTGTTCATTTTTTTGTCACTGTGACAAAATACCTGTCAATTTAAATGAGGAAAGATTTGTTTTGGCTTATGTTTCAATCTATTGTTTCGAGCCTGAGGGAAAAAAAGAACATTACGGCAGGGTAGCATTAGTAGAAATAAAGGTACTCACTTCCTATAAATAGGAGAAAGAAAGAAGAGCATAGGGAGAGAGAACAAAAAGAGAGAATGAACCAGGGAAAAGATACATCTTTCAAAAGTACAATCAAGTAACCCAACATTGTGCCTCCGGTTATGCCCTATGCCCTAATAGCCCATTCATCTATGAATTCGTAGTGAATGATTTACCTCTTAATGAAATTAGCACCTTCATAATCTAATCACATCCCCATAGTACCCCAGCTGGTAAGAACTAAGTCTTTAACACTTGGGGTTTTTTGTTTGTTTGTTTGGTTGGTTGGTTGGTTGGTTGGTTGGTTTTTTTGAGAAACCACTTCATACCCAAACCATTATATTTTATTACTACCTGTTATCTATGATTACTTTTAATCATGTGATATCTTGATTTTTTCTCCATCCCTCAACCTTACCACTTTTCATACCACCATATTTGTTTGGCCCAAGAATGACCTTCCTCTATTACATGTATCCCAATGGCATGAGTAGTCCTGTAGTCTCACTCTTGAGGTCCCTGAAAGTAAGATATAAGTTAAGTTTAATAGGGTTTCAACCAAGACAATAAACACTGACCTTTGCTTTCCAGCAAATGGATCATTTGATGAGAGGTCTACATTCTGATATATCATAATTTAAATTGGCATAATATTAGTCTTTTTCAAAAGATAGTGTGGACAGATATTTGTTGCACAGCTATGGGATAAAAGACTCCACTTCAAATCCATGCTCAAAGGCAAAGTCATTGAAGTTAGGCTTCTTACTGGCAAGGAGAGGCTGACACATAATCCTCAGGGTGATTCTCAAATGCAAAAGCTCCCACATTTTGCAATGTGCTTAATGGTAACTACATTTTTACCTTAAGTATTGTTTCTCTTCCTTGTGCTGATTTCAGTTTACCTTGCTCATAATAGCATGGGCCTTTGAAAACTCAAAAAGCCTATTCTTACTAGAGCTGAATCGCTCACATATGTCTAATTTCTTTAAGAACATAAGGAAAACATTAACCACGAAACCAGGTCACAGCCAGGACACAGATGCTTTTCTTCTAAAACATAATAAATAGTACTCTAATAGTTCCCCTTTGAAGATTTATTCTTCCCTAAATAACAAATTATGACAGACACATTTCTAAAATTTTTCCTGGAGATAATAACAAAATCTATACTACTGGTCTATTTTACTGTGACAATTCCAAACATGCTTTTAAGTCAAATGTCTTTAGGTCAAAATTACTAAGTGCATATAAACAAACATAAGGTTTTTCAGTGCACCAAAGTTCCTTTTCTTCACGATAATAAAATTGTGTCATGAGAATTCTTTGGTGGAAATAACTGTCTAAATTCTTTTGTTGGAGTAAACTGCAATCTTCTATACAGTTATAGCATTGAAAATGAGAGCTATTTTGATACTGTAGTATAAATACAAGAGAAATCTACTAAAGGAATGATTGTTTCAATTTTATTTATAAAATTCATCAGAGAGTGTTTTAATTCCTTTAAACAATAACAATGATATACATAGTTTACTTCCTGCATAGACTTTACAATTAGTCTGGCAATTCCTTTATAAAAAGGGCTCTAAACTTGTATGCCTCTATTCATCATCCTCTTCACTTCTATGCTGCTACTGCTTTATTTTATTTATCTCAAATTGCACATATTTCTAGAAAAGATTGAAATATTTAATACATGTGTAATAGTATATTAATTAATGTAGCACTAATTTGGTTGGTATTAATAATAAAAACCCAGAAACAGATTTGGTTGGTATTAATAATAAAAACCCAGAAACATGTCCCGCGCGCTCTGTATTTCTCGCCAGCAAGAAATCATACACAGGACACTCGGATCCTTCTGCAGACAAGCTTTAATGCGTCTTGAGAGTGAAAGAGCATAAGCTTCCCAGAGCGGAGACCCCGAGCCAAGAATCCCGTCCCCTAATAAAGGCTGGCAACCGCCGCCTCGGACGTGTCACCCCATGATTGGCTGCAGCTCATCCGGCCATATGACGCCACGGAATAGGCAGAGATCAAGGAATGGAAAATTACCCAGCGCCTGCGCAATAATCTTGTTTACATTCGGTGCCTGCCGGATGCAGGCGCCATCTTGTAATGGAGAATGCAGGGACGGCTCCCTACATCTCCCCCTTTTTTATTAATTAATGATAAGGCTTTATATTTTTACAAGCAAATAGGTCACCCAAATGTTGAGGGATAGAGGCAGAGGTTGTACCTTCCCAATCAAATATTAAGACTGTGTACAAGAGTCGCCATCAGGCTGTTAGCTTGACCCGAAGCGCTCTCGACCTGTCCTCTGCCGTTTTTCTGGGAAAGGGAGACTAGGGCAGGCAACCCTTATGCAGGACAACATGCCTCCCAGAGAAGCCTGCATATTGGGCAACTCTCTGTGCGATGCCTTGCTCGACATCCCTCATGGGCTGCTCAAGCCAGGCACTCTACCCTGTGCAATGAGCCTAGGCTCCGGGTGTGCAAGAGCTGTCTGGCCAGCGGCCTATTGCTTAAGCATAGTTAGCCAAATATCAGTGGAAGCCCCTTGTTCCAAAGCTACAAGCGCTTGGGCGATAACCACCTTGTCTCTCTTAGTTTGAGCCCTGAGCCTACAGACCAGCCAGAGAAGCAACATCAATCCGCAGCAAACGGCTGCACCAAACAATCCCACCTCCACCCATTCCTTAAAATAGGAGACAGCTGAAGCAATCCATGATGACAGTCCCTCCGTCAAGGACAGGAGTTAATCTGGATAATAGCGGCTCTCAACTCCCGGGGAGAGGGTGGAGTTCCGACTTTTGAGGGTCCAAAGGGGCTCTTCGGGTGAGTCTTTCCGGGATCCACAGGGGATTCTCTTCATCCTGTGGAAAAACACATATTGCTCCCCTGGATCTTATGAGAATAGGATCCGGGCCTCTCCAAAGACCAGTTAAGATATCTTTCCATTTTACCATTTCCTTTGGCCTTTCAGGTTCTGAGATGTGGCACTTGGCCGCAGTATGGCCCTGAGCATCAATGTTTAGAAAATTAAGGGTAAAGAGTGCCATGGATATTGCAACTCTTGGCACCGAGGGTAAGGATGCTCCCATTCCCTCCTTTTGTTTGATTAAATAAGACTTAAGTGTGCGATGGGCACGTTCCACAATGCCTTGTCCTTGAGGGTTATAAGGTAAGCCAGTCAGATCTGTCTACAGAAGTGCTGGAACTTTTGAGAGGTATAAGCCGGCCCATTATCTGTTTTTAAGAAGCACACAGGTGGCTAGGTAAAGTCTTATTTCTGTAATACAGCTGAACTTCCTTAAACAGTAGCTTAACTTCTTTCTGAGGCAGGGTTTTTCTGTGACTTTGGAGCCTGTCCTGGAATTTGATCTGCCGGACCAGGATCTTATAAAGATCCATCTGCCTCTTACTCCCGAGTGTTGGGATTAAAGGCGTATGCCGCCAACGCCCTCAACTTAAAGGCGTGTGTCACCAACATAATAGATTAGCATCTTTTACAAAACAAGAACTTTACATTGTCAGGCTTTGCTTAAAAATAATTCTAAATTGAAGCTCTTTAAGTAAAAACATTAATAAAATCAAACATTTGAAAACTGGTTTTAAAAAGAAATTTAAATTCCCTTAAGGTCTTTCTGTAATATATAGAAGCATTAACATTTTAAATCTTAACTGAAAAACTTGTTTCTAAGATGGTACCTCTAATTTCCATGCGGTCACCTTTAGTTAAGATGGCGGTCTAAGTATCCTTTTTTTAACTTTAGCAAAATGGCTACCGTCAGTCATGTGACCAGCTACAAAATGGCCGTACCAGGAAATAGAACATTTTAAAACAAGCATAACATGCGCGGCCTTTTCCCCTGTCAAAGACTGGGAAAGCCATCTGCAATTTTCTCCGCTCCTCTAATGGTAAAAAGGAGTCGGTACCAAATTTTAATAGGGGTGCTGATGGAAGTACACCCGCTGGATTAACAGGTCTCTTAAATTTACCGGGGTGTGACCGGTTATTCCCTATTTTCTCTCCCTCCTTCTCTGTCTCTCCCTCATCCAGCTGAGCTGTTCCTTCCAAAACCCCATCTCTTGAGCTTTTAGAGTCATTAGAGCTATCAAGATTTAAAGCTTTAAACTTATTTACAGAATCATCTAACAAATTATTCACTCCCTTGTCAGTAGACATCCCAGGAGGTCCTTTTTTCTTATTTATTGTTGTTTCTCTTAACAAATTATTCACTCCCTTGTCACTAGACATCCCGGGAGGTCCTTTTTTCTTATATTTTATTGTTAGGCGCGCCCCATCTCTCACCACATTCGGTTTCTGATATGTAATTCTGGACTTCTTTAAGATTGCTACAACAGTGAGAAAAGTCAAAATAGCTCCTAGTAAAAGCATAGAAGCCTCTATATTAACCTCCCACAATAGCAACATTCCCAAGCCAAAGTCCAGAAAAAACATACCTCTCTGAATTTACCACGCTGCAGTTCTGAATCCGCCTTGTAGCCAAGGGGTCTCCGCGATGACAGAGATGTTCACATGTTCCCGGGTTTCGGCACCATATGTCCCGCGCGCTCTGTATTTCTCGCCAGCAAGAAATCATACACGGGACACTCGGATCCTTCTGCAGACAAGCTTTAATGCGTCTTGAGAGTGAAAGAGCATAAGCTTCCCAGAGCGGAGACCCCGAGCCAAGAATCCCGTCCCCTAATAAAGGCTGGCAACCGCCGCCTCGGACGTGTCACCCCATGATTGGCTGCAGCTCATCCGGCCATATGACGCCACGGAATAGGCAGAGATCAAGGAATGGAAAATTACCCAGCGCCTGCGCAATAATCTTGTTGACATTCGGTGCCTGCCGGATGCAGGCGCCATCTTGTAATGGAGAATGCAGGGACGGCTCCCTACAGAAACAGATATTGGAGTTAAAGGTGAAGATCAGAGAAGCAAAGTAGCCAGCCACTAGAGAGTTCTCACCTCTAATAGTACTCAGACCGAAATGGCCATCAAGTCCTCAGACTGTATCTCCAGACTGCATCTGTCTCCACCAAACCTCAGACTATGATGAACTCCAGTCTCTTCCTGCCTTATATTCCTCTCTAGTGCTGGAATTAAAGATGTGGGATCCCAAGTGCTGACTTTACCTTTGTGTGAGCTCTATTTCTCTTTTAGAATGGATCAATTTTGTGTAGCTCAGGGTGGCCTTGAATTAATAAAGATCCATTTGTCTCTGTCTCCCAATTAAAGGTATCTGCCAGCACTGCCAGGCTTCTATGTCTAACTAGTGTGGCTAGCTTTGCACTCTGATCTCCAGGCAAGCTTTATTTGTTAGATCATAAACAAAATATGATCACAGATTAACCCAGAACAATTTGTATATTTTCTTTTGTTGATTCTTTCAAATTCATCACCTACCCATCATCTCTACAAATGAGAAAAAATGTAGTATTTTTTCTTCTGAGTTGGGCATATTTATTTAAATAGTATAATCTCCAGTTATATTCATTTACCAGCATATGACACAATTTTATTTTCTTTAGAGCCACATGAAATCCCATTGTGTGTATCTATGTTTCATTTATCCTTTCATCTGTTGACTGACACCTAGGCTGATTCCGTAACTTGGCTATTGTGAATAGTGCTTAAAGAAACACTGATGTACATGCAAGCATATCTTTGGTATGTTGACTTGGAGGCCTTATGTGTATGTCTAGCAGTGGCATATCTGGATCCCATGGTAATTCTAGGAAATCTGGGAAACCAATGTATTGAAATATATAAGAGATTCCATTTTACCGACACCTTTCTAGCACTTATTGTTACTTTCATAACTTGGGGTCTTTGGGGGGAAACATCTCATATACAAACTGTAACACTATTATCTGTTACCTATGATTACTTTTAATCATGCTTTGTCTCATCATCCTTTTAGGTCAACACATGTCATTATATTCCATAGTGTGGGTGTACCAATGTTACATTCATATATATTAAGAATATACCCATTTTTATATAGTGAATTTGAGATTTGTTGTTTGATATGTTTTACTCTTTTGGCTTTTTTTTGGGGGGGGGTTGCCACTCAGCTCCCAAATGAATTACACAAAGAGGCTTATTCTTAGTTATAAATGTCCTGCCTTAGCTTGGCTTGTTTCTTGCCAGCTTTTCTTAAATTAACCCATCTACCGTTTGCCTCTGGGCTTTTCCTGTTAACTTCTATAAATCTTACTCTTACTCCATGGATTGCTGTATAGCTGGACAGCTGGGTGTCTGGCCCCTGATGCCTTCCTTTCCTTGTTCTCTTGGTCCTTCTTTCCTCCTTTCTCCTTCCATTTATACTCTCTGCCTGTCAGCCCTGCCTATCCTTTCTCCTGCCTTGCTATTGGCCGTTCAGCTCTGTATTAAGCCATCAGGTGTTTTAGACAAGCAAAGAATCACAGCTTCACAAGTCAAACAAACACAGCATAAACAAAAGTCACACACCTTAAAATAATATACCCCAATAGAAATTATACTTTGATTACATTTTCCCTTTCCTTCCTCCAAATCCTCCCAATATATTCTATTTTTATTAATTAATTAATTAATTAATTAATTTTCTGATTTCTCTGTATTGCTTTGGATCCTGTCCCGGAGCTCGCTCTGTAGACCAGGTTGGCTTCGAACTCACAGAGATCCACCTGGCTCTGCCTCCCAAGTGCTGGGATTAAAGGCATGCACCACCAACACCTGGGCCTCCCAATATATTCTAGATGTGTTGTTTCCTGAATCAATATGAGGTGACATTTTTTAATCTCTTCTAAATTTAGATTATTTTCTCAGATATCAGTACCACCACACTGCCTTGCTTTTTAGTTCTTGCTTTTTTTGCTTGAATGATGTTTACTATTCTTTCACCCTAAGTCTGTATTAGCCTTAGGTTCATTTCTTGCAGGAGACAATACATGGATCTTTTAAAATAATCTAGTAAGCTAGTGTATGTCTTGATTGGATAATTCAGACCATTAGCATTCAGAATTATTATTTTAATTTGGTAGTATTTGATACTTTACCATTTTCCAAAATATTTCTGGTTTTGTATGGTGTATTCTTTCCTGTGGTCTTATAGATATATTTATCTGTTTATCCTTCCTTTCAATATGTAAGACTACTTTAAGTATCTTATATAGTGCTTAGCAGTCATGAATTCCACCAATTTATGTTTACTATGGAAATGTTTTCCTCTAGTTATGACTATCAGCTTTTCTCTATATAGTATATAGTAATCCAAGCTACAAATTACTGTCTAACAGAGCTTGAAATGGATCCTCCATGCCCTGCTGAATTAGTTTTATTAAGAAATCTTCTGTTATTCTGATGGGTCTGCTTGACTTGCTTCTCTATAGTAACTTTCAAAGTTCCTTCTTTGTTCCACACACTTCATGTTTTTAATGAATTTCTTTTCTTGTCTTACCCATTTGCTGTTATAACTGTTTCCTAAATCTGCATGGCTATTTCCTACCTTAGGTTTTGGAAATTATCTATGGCTTTATTGAATATACTTTCTATGCCTTGAGCTTGAGCTTTTCTATGTCTATTATTCATAGATTTGTTTTTTTCAGGGTTTCTCCCAGTGATTTATGTTCTATTTGCAATTTCTTATTTCATGTTTGTAATTTCTGATGTTCTATCTCATCTAACTTGCCTTTAAGCCCTAACTCACCCCATTCTACTGATAACATTTTTTACTGAGTTTGACATACTGAAGTTTTCATTTCTAAAAATGTAATTTTTCCATTATTTCTATTTATTGGATTTATTTTTCTTTGAATTATCTTTAAATTTAATTATGAGTTTATTCATGTACTCGTTCATTTCACTGAAAATTTTATTTTGTCTGAATGTATGTTTTGCTCCACCTGTATGCCTGGTACCTACAAAAGCTAGAAAAAGGTGTTGGATCCCCTGGAACTGGAGTTACAGATAGGAATGAGCCACCATGTGGGTGCTAGGAATAGAAGCCAGATCCTTTGGAAGAACAATCAGTGATCTCAACCACTGAGTTTTCTTATTAATCCTATACTAAACATTGTTTTTATACTCATTCTATTGGATCCTTTGTTTTTAATTAAATATAATTCTCTACTTAGAATTCATTACTGTAAAATTAGTAACTCTTGGAGGTGTTACGTTGCCTTTATTTTTCATGTTTCTGTGATGGACTTGTGAATATGGAATTAGGTCATGGATTATATTTTTTGATCACCTGTATTCTTCCAGTTGAGATATGTGCAATAATCAGGTGGAACTAAGTTGTGGTAGGGTTGATGTGTCACTTGTCCTCATTGTACTAACTAAACCCTCAGTCCACAGGCTCAGCACAGTAAACACTATTTCTAGCACCCCACAAGACAGTCAAACACTAACTACAAAAGCAACCACCACATATGGACATGGTTATTGTAGAATTAGAGTAAGAACAAGTTTCAAACATTCTTTCAAATCTAGTAACTCTGGGGGAATAAAGGGAACAATTTAGAATGGTCAGAAGTAAGATATTAGCCACTATGAGTAAGCATAAGCTTAGTAATATCATTGAGTAGTATTAGAGGAATACAAAATTAGAAGATAATGGAAAGAGGACAATTAAGAATAAAGGAGGAGATAATACATCTCCAGTGAGGATAAAATGAAAAGAAGGAAGGAATAAAGGGAATTCAGTAACATAACCTAAAGCACCTTGGGAGGCTGATCAACCTGTGCCCATTGGCATTGCAAACCTTAATGTAGTGGAGAGAGACACTTACTGAGCTGGACAAAGCAGTCTGCAAACTTACACACAGATAATAAAGTCTCTATATGCAGTCACTAGTATAAGAGCAGATCCAGACTTTCTATGTGGACATTTATCTAAGCACAGGTGCAGACTGTCTCTACATCATCATTTGCATGTGTGAAGGTAGATTATCTCTATGTGGTTTCATGAGTGTGCACACACAATAATATGTTCATAAGTGCAAACTGTCTCTGTGTAACCATGTCTGAGCTCAGGTTCAGTGTCTGTATGCCATCAATTGTCTGTACTTGGCTGTTCATCTTATCCTATGCTCTCTTACTTTTCCTTGTCTGACTAGAGCAGAACCTTTGTGGTACTAAACTTCCTGTGGTTATCTCTGTTGTTTGGCCTGCAACGAGAGGTTGTGGTTCACGAGTCAGGTGGTGAATATTGTACTTGCAGGTGTTTTCAAGGCTCTGGATGTTGAATGTGGCTGGTAGAAGCTTTCCACTGACACCAGGTACCTTTAAGCACTCAGAACTTTTTGTTAGTGAAACTCATTCAAGTCTACAGTAGAGACCACATTTCTCCCAAAGGAAATACTGCACAGTACTGGCTCTGAGTTTTTACCCTTTAGGTAGAGGTATTCTGCATGCCAGGACTCAGAAAACAGACACTTCTCTGAGTTCCTATTGTGAGCCATGTAGAGAGAAGATCTTTGCATCTAGATCACTTGGCATTTAATTCAGTAGAGTTTTTGTTTGTTTTGTTTGTTTGTTGTTTTTAAATGGTTTCCACTGCTGCTCTACTAAAATTGAGAGAAAAAGAAATTTTCAGGCAACTATCCAGTCTATGCACCCCAAGATTCCAGTATGGCTGGACTGCAAATATGTTCATTGATGCAACCTGTGCTGATTATGCTGTCCAAGTCTCTGATTCAGACATTCATTCCCACTCTCATCCTCCCACCCTCCCTCCCTGTATAAATTATCTGACTATCTAGAATACTGAGGATTGCATATAAATTTCCCAGGGCTTTCTTTTGACTTAAGTGGAGGTTTGTTCTGCTGACTAAATGTTTTGTATGTTTTTATTCTTTCTTATTTCCTTGTTACTGAAACTAGTTGTCTTAGGGTTTTTGTTGCTGTGAAGACACACATGACCACAGCAACTCATATAAAGAAAACATTTAATTGGGGTGGCTAGCTTATACTTTCAGAGGTTCAGTACATTATCATCACAGGGGGAGCATGGGGGCATGTATGCAAATGTGGTGCTGGCTACATCTTGGCTTGCAGGCAAAAGGAAGTTGACTGAGACACAGGGTGGTATCCTGAGTATAGTCAACCTCAAAACCCATCCCCACAGTGACATACTTCCTCCAACAAGGCCACACTATGCCAATAAAGCCGCATGTCCTAATAGTCCCACTCCCTATGAGATTATGGAGCTAATTACATTGAAACTACTACACTAGTGTCTTCCCCTTAGTACTCACCTCATAGGAAAGCTTTCCTCTATGAATTACCAGTCTACTCAGAAATACCAGCGGCAGAGGTGTGGGTATTGTTGGCCATTTTCCTTCCGTAACAAATAGGATTTCTTTCCCAAATTGTAAGTAATCAATGCCAAAACCTTTCATAAAATAATGTATCTTGGAGAACATTATCAAGAAATTTAACAGAAACATTTCAGTGCTTAGTTTTAAGGTTTCAAACATTTTTATAGAAAAAAATGACAATGTAACACTCGTTCTAATTCTTCTTAAATATGGAAAAAAGTGAACTCATGCACACTACTGGCAAGAATGCATTACTTAGCAATTATAGAGAGTAATGTGTAATGCTTTCAAAACTTATAGTATCCACAAGAACCAGCAATTGCACCCCTGAGCATATGTCCAAGAGAGATCAGAATGTCATGGTTCATTACAGTATTACTTATAATAACCAAGAAATGCAACTGCCTAAGTATCCATTAACTGATGAGCACATTAAGAAAATCACTTTCTCTGTCTCTGTCTCTCTCTCTCTCTCTGTCTCTCTCTCTCTCTCTGTCTCTCTCTCTGTCTCTCTCTCTCTCTCTCTCTCTCTCTCTCTCTCTCTCTCTCACACACACACACACACACACACACATACACACACACCAAGACACATACATACATAGGCTCACAAAACAGTATTATCATAAAGAAAAAAATGTCTATCCTAGTTGTTATCTAGTAAAATAATAATGGTCTGATTCCATGAGATTAGAGCTTAAGGTCCATCTAAATCTCTTTGATATAGCCTTGCACTTTAAAAAAATACAAGTTCTCTGTTTTTCCTTTTGTGAGATATGTGTGTGTGTGTGTGTGTGTGTGTGTGTGTGTGTGTGTGTGTGTGTGTGTGTACCATCTGCATATAGTGCCTGCAGAGGCCAGAGATGGTATGGTGCTCCATCCTCTGGAACTGCAGTTGCAGACTGTTGTTAGCCACTATGTGCATGCAGGTAAATGGATGGCCCAAGACAAGATCATCTCAACTCTTAGACTGAGTAGGATTTTGTTAGAACTATTTAGACCAGGGCTTGCTAGAATTATCTCCAGAGTTCAAATAAGCAAGCGAGGCTAGGGACTTACACTGTTATCACAGATACTGAACTGGTGTTCTTGAGTCTCTATATAAACACTTTACATGCACTGAATCAACCCATTCATTTGCTCTATACATAACAGTCTTTTCATCTTGTAGCTAGTCAATTTGAATAATGACAAATCAGAACCTTGTAACTTCTCATCACACTAAAAAGAGTACCCCAGAGAAGATGCTCTGAAACTATGGTTCTAAATGCCTACTTGCCTCCCTTACTTCCTATCTTCTTTGGTGGTGGTGGTTGTTTTTTTTTCTTTTAAGGACTCATTACTACTGATATTTAACTATAGGTTTGTTTGTTTTGCTACACTACAAATATTCTGAGATCAAGACTCCCGATTTTCTTCAAACTTTTCTGATGCACAGAAAATACAGCAGTATGACATTTGTAGTGTCAATATTAGTGCTACATAAAAAGTAACTAACTTCTCCTCCCCTGACTATATTATGAAAATGAATTGTAATAATTAAAAAGGTCTTAAATAACTTTATGTCTCCAACCCAAATAATTTCAGAGAGGATTTAAAAATCCCAGTTGTTGTATTGTTTTTCAATTTCTGGAAAATAAACTGTATGTACTATATGTACTCCCAAAGAACAGGGACTACACAATTGCCATAGTATTCATTTTTAAAACAAGTTTGCCACAAAATACAGCAACACCATTTGCCATGGCAAGAATGGGTGGCATTAGCTATTCACCACTAGTGGCTGAGTCAAAGCTTGAAAGTTAATTTTAAAAACCTGGGTACTAGGAAGAACCTAAAATGGAGCAGTTTGTATGTCTGGCATGCAGTTACTCATGTCCTCTTTCTTTTACTGGCCTCCTGTCATCACTGAACCAAGCAGAACACTGTGGTCTTCAATGAATAAGTAGTTTTCTGATCCATTCCAGGAAGTCCCTTGGGGGAATTCCCAAATATTTTCAGACAAAAGCCTACTTACCAATTTCTTATCTGGCCAGGAATAAAACTTGTGATTTACCTGTAGATGAATCATTGTTGATTCTCTGACTAAGATTCCATTGAGAAGAGGAAATCTTTGGAAAGAAATGTATCCCTCTAACGTGTAGATAAAACACATAGTAGAAATAAGTATCTCCCAAAGGAAAGAGATCTTTGGGAGGGTGTTAAGCCTTTCCCAATTAAGTCTTATCCCTATTCTGGATCCAGAAATCATGAGTGAATTCAGGTTATCCCACTTAAATGATCTTGAGCCATTTATATGAAACCTTCTATACCTGAATTTTCTCATTTAGAAAAAGGAGAATATCGCTTGGGGGAGACATGAGACAAAACAACAATGTGAACTCTGTGACCTAAAGTGTTTGGAGAAGTGTCATGCCACATGAGAATGCTGCAGAAGTAATTCTATAGGTAGTAGTGACTTTAAAATATGGGTCGTTCACTGTCTTTCAGGTAGGTAGTCTTTGGAAGGTTACCTTAACTGCCTGGGCCTTATACCCCGTGTGTAGCATTTATTCAATAGGATTGTATGGGGGCAAGCTAACTTAATGTATGTGAAACTCTTAAGACACCAGCATAGAGAAAGCACCATAAAATGACTGTTACTGTTGTTCTGATTATTATTATTATTGTGGATTATTATTTAATAGAACATTTTGAAGTATTGATCTCTTTCTCTTCCTGCTTACTTGCCAACTATTTCTTATGTCTTAGAAAGATGAGATCTAAAATTAAGCTAATAGTCATTACCTCATGAAGAACTTCAGACTTACCTGAACACTAGTGTTCCTTAGGCCATCACTACAGAAAGCCCTGCCTGCTTCCTTGAAACTTTACTCCTCTTTTTCTTATCATGTAAATTTTGGATTCTCTCTCTTCTTTGTCCTCTATATGTAATAAGCAAGCCTCTTCATTTTCATGCCATTCTTTATTTTGCAATTATAATAACATTTAAAGGACATGCTACCCCTCATGAAACCACATTAATATTCAGCAAAGCAAAACGTGGATATATACAACATGAGTCTTAAAATCATTGTGCTGAGTGGCACATGTGGATACTGTCCCATAAAAATGCTTGCTCATCTAGAACCTGGCAATGTGACCTGATCTGGGAATAGGGTCATTATAGTAAAGATGAGCCATGCTGTATTTGTGGTGAGTCCTAACCCTCCTATAACTGTGTGCTTATAGGAAGGAGGGTATTTAGATATGCAACCAGAATGGAAGCAAAGAGGGGACAAGCATCAGGTGAGAAATGTACAAGTCAAAGACTACCAAGGATGCACAGCAATCACCAGAAGCTGAAAAGAGTCAAAGAAGAATGTTCCCCTATAGCCTTCAGAGGATCTTCCCTGAGCCTAGGCACAAGGGGGTGGGCCTAGGCCCTATCCCAAAGAATATTACAGACTCTGAAGAGCCCCTAAGGAAGGCTCACCCTAAGGAGCAGAAAGGGTATAGGATAGGTAGGGTGTTAGTTGGCGGGGGCAGGGGAAGGGGGGGGAGAGAGAGAGAGACCTTGGATTGACATGTAAAATAATCTTCTTCTTTGTAATTAAAATTTAAAAAAATGTAAAAATAAAAAATTACAGCCCTACTGAAACTTGCAGTTTAGATGTTTTAGCCTCCACAACTGCAAGGCTATAATGAGTCACCCTGTTTGTGATAATTTGGTTCAGTATTCCTAAGAAATTAATATCAACTGCATGTATGTACATATTTTATATAATGGCATAATTTTCTCTCTGTCTTCATCTTTTGCTGTACATTGCTTTTCATTTTAATAATAATGTTGCTATAATAATGTTTACATGTATCCATAATCAATTTTAGTTAATTTTTTAGAAGCATTAGCTTGAGGTCTGTTTTTTAACCTAGAGGCATTAAGAAACTCTGTTACAATTTTTCACTGTTTCTATTTTAGCTCAAAAAAAAAAATGGTATCTAAGACTTTTTTTTTTCTCAGAATGAGAACTGGGTAATTTAGTGATGCAAATCTCATGATGGAATATTAAAGACAAAATTTACTTCTTCATTTAGCAAATATGCATGGATCATCTATAATACAAAAAAATAACATTTAGAATCTGGGGTTTGTCTAAAAGTAATTCATATATAGAGTGACTTGATACATGACATCAGGGAAGACATACATATAAGTGGTCATGGTGGCATAAGACTGTAATCCCAGCACTTGGGAGGCAGAAGCAGGAAGATGGTTAGTTCCAGGGCAGTCTGAGAAACACAGTAAGTTCCAGATCAATCTCAACTATATAGTAATATTTGTTTCAAAACTCTGAATTTAAAAATGAAAACAAGCCCAAGCCACCTCAAACGATTAAACAAATGTCTGAGAAACATTTGAAAACATCTGCTATCCTTGCCACCAGGGAAATCTTACCTCAGTCAGAATGACTATCATCAAAATCCCAAATCACTACAGATGATGGCATGAATACAGAGAAAGGAGAAGCCTTATTGACTGCTGGCGGAGAGCGAGCTGTTTTAGCCACTATGGAAATCTTTGTGGTGGTTCCTCAAAAAGCTATAAATAGACCTGTCACATGATCCCATCACACCTCTCTTGGTCATATAACCAAATGACTCTATATTCTGCTACAAAGAAACCTGCTCATCCATGTTCATTGTTGCTCTAGTCACAAAGCCAACAAATGAAAGCAGCCTACATGGACAGTGACTGATTAATGGATAAAGAAAATGTGGTGTATTTACACAGTGGAAAACCACTCAGCTGTTGAGAAAAATGAAATTATGAAGTTTGTAGATAAATGGAAACAAGCATTCAGAGGGAGGTAAATTAGACCCAGAAGGCAAACATTTCATGTTTTCTCTCATTTGTGGGTATGAGCTGTGAATCTTTAGGTATGTTTGTTTCATTCAAGATACCCATAGAAGGCAGAGACTTGGTAAGGAACCACAGAGGGTGGGGATTCAATGGAGAATAAGCAGGATGGAATGCAGTGGTGTAAGGGACTGAGGGGATTTAATGGAATAGAAAGGGTTAAATTGGAGCAAAGGGTGGGAAGGCAGGGTAGAAAATGTAATACAGTAAGGGATAAATAACACCAAAAGAAAAGTCATATGGAAATGTACCTAATACTGTATGTAGAGTGAGTGTATAAGAGAGTTAAAATGGAGTTACTTATAATTGAATGAAAAACCCCTGCTAGACACCACAGGCTAACAAATAAAAAGCTCATAACCAGGAATGGGTTAACTTCTTTGGAGCTGTTGACCAGTGAGGTCCCACAGAATCCCAAACATTACAGACTATTGCCAATCCTATTGGTTACCCTCTGGAACTTAACAGTAAGACCCTATTGCTGAAAATATGATTTACTTCAGTCACAAAAAATGGAAGCTTCATTCCTACTGGCTGGATTTCATGTTCCTGGAAGGCAGCATACATGCTACTAGAGAAGAAAGGCATTGTCATTCTTACACTAGTGTTACCCCCACCAATTATAATTACAACTGGCCTGTCAAGACATGCCCACTGATGCAACGGTAGCATGAACATCATAGGCATAACCAACCACTTGCTACTGGGATGTAAGTCCTATTCCACCATTGTTAGACCAAGAACCTGTAGTTAGACAGGAGACATATGTGTGTGTGTGTGTGTATGTATGTATGTATGTATGTATGAATGTATGTATATATGTATGTATGTATATCCTGTATGTATTCCCTAATCAGAGAAGCTTCTATTTTCAGTAGATGGTAATTAACACAAGACTCACAACTGACCAAGAAGCAATTAAGAGACTATAGACTGCTCAGCCCTAAATCCCTAAATGGGATAGCACATCTTTTCCCAAAGCTCATGAATAATTGCATAAGAGAGGACAGAAAGACTGTAAGAGCCAGGAGACATAAGGAAACAGTGTCCTCTGTACACAGACAGCAGAGTAGCCAAACATATGAACTAGTGATTGTGACAACATGAACAAGCCCCATGTAAGTCCTGATCAAAGCCCATCATGGAGATGGAAGATAGTCGGAAAATTCAATCTCTAACTGAGGATCTGTGGGCAAGCTGTTTGTGGCTGCCCTTGACCACCACTAAGTCCAAGTATCCGGCCAAAGCCTGGAGATTTTGATGAACCACAAAATGCCTGGTCCACTTTCTGAGAGAATGTCTCCCACCTTTATTGTGGAACAGCCTTATATACAAACTTACAAAAACCCCAGGTCAAAGGGTTCACAACAGGATATTGATGCTATGGGGTGAGGTAAGGAAAACAGGAGGTACCTGTGGTTATGCTGGAAAACAACTCTTAGAGACCCCATGGGGTCTGGGACAGCTGTTGATAGCTGCCAGAAGAGGAAGAGTCAGTTCTTTGACAGTGTTGCTCCTAGTAGGTCAGCTATGCTCCAAGAAAGCCACATATCCAAGAATATTTCAGCAGCTCAAATTGGGCTCAATGGTTGAAAAAAACAAAACAAAAATGACATAGATTTGAGTAACTAGGGAAATAAGGATTAATCTGGGATGACTGGGGGGCAGTGAATATGAACAAAATACATTGTGTGAATGTTTCAAAGCCTATTTTTTAAAGAACAAAAAGAGAAAATTACAGTACATGACAGAGATAAATGCAAAGAGATCCTGATATATCTAAGAGTAAGATAAAGGTTATTCTATAATGGCAGAAAAACTGGGTTATAAATGTTAGTTTAAATTTATAGATGATGATAAACTGCAGAAGATATTCCAAGGAAGGATAGCTACTAAAAACAAAAAACCAGAAAGTGTAAACTCTACAAAGGTCTTGTACAGTCAATAAGGACTGACATTGTCTGAACATGGCTTTAAAAAGGAATAATCTAAAAGTAGTAATTACTAAATTAACTGAAGGACCAAAGCAAATATGGAGACATTCTATTGAAATTAGCACAAAAAGTAATAATAAGGCCCTAAAATGCTGACAAACATGAACGGAAGGGTCAGAGGTGTAAGTTAAAGGTGAAAACATCAAGATTCGGTAACCAATTGAACAAGAGATGTCTTCTCTTTTGTTAATTTTTTTCATTTATTTTACATACCAACCAGTTTCTCCTCCCTCCTCTTCTCCTACTCCCTCCCCCCACTTCCTATCCACCCCTGCCACATCTACTCCTCCAAATTCTCTCTGGAACTCAGCTGTTTTTCTAACTAAGTCAACAGAAAGGATTATTTATAATCAAATTAGGAACTAATTCATACATGTTATATATGTACAATATATAAACTCATAAAATAAGAATTACTATACTTGATTTCAAGACATATTTACTCTTGCATTCATGACTTTGTGGCATAGTATGTTATATAAATTATGTGTGTATATGTATATATATGAAAATTTGGCTACATAATCTAATAATGAGATCTAAAGAGCAAAATTACATTGGTTACAGGAAAATGGATGAAGTTGGAGATTTTATTAAGTAAATTAAGCCAATCTCAAAAAGATAAACATTGTACGTTTTCCCTTATTTAGGAATTCTTGATTTTATATAGATATAAAATCATGTAAGTATAACAACATGAAAGTAGAAACAAAATTGTCTAGCAGAATGAAAAAAATATGGAGAAAGAATATGTTCAAAGTGTATTAAATTCTTACATGAAAATGTCCTCATAAAATATGAGATGTATTTATATCTCATATTTATATCTCAATGTATAATAGTTATACAATGAAAAGCAGAGAAATTGGAAAGAAATACAATTGGTATTCAACTGGTTTTATAGTAAAATCTAGTATCATAGCCCATAAAAGCACACCCATCATATACTCCTCGCTTCACAAAACTCCAGCATCAGGCCTTTGTTTTGGCCCAAATATGACAAAGGTTAGAATAAATTATGTTGTCTCATAAAAAATTACCCTTTTTCCAGTGACCTTGCAGCTTTGTCCAACCTCAATTGGCCAGTGTGCTTTCATGGTGCTATCTCTAGGACCATTCAGCCATACTACAAAGGCATTGAATATAAGCATACATGTCTTGAAATCAAGTAAAATAATTTTCATTTTATTCTTCCTTCTTCAGAATGTTCTTGGGTAGTCTAGTATATTTGATCTTTCACATATATTTTAGAATAATCTGACCTATATTTACAAATACTCTAGTTGGATAAATCCCAAAGTCTCTAGAACAAGTTGTATATAGGTAATTTCCTAGTATGTATATGTATTACCACTATATTAAAGCTTCCCTTGGACATAAAGTTTTTAGTTAACTTGGAGATATTCACCACATCTTCACATTTACCCTGCAACTTCCTCTCATCTTAGCAAATGATACCAGTATTTAATTAGTCAACTGCTCAACAGAAAACCTCTGCAAAAGGGGTTAAGCATTTTTCAACACACACACACACACACACACACACACACACACACACACACACACACACACGTCTTTCAGTAACTTAAAATATTTTAACATTCAATTCATCATGAAGTAAAATTTAGTATCATGGCCCACAAAAGCACACCCATCATATTAAAAAAGACAATTTCAGGAAACTCCAGCTTCAGGCCTCTGTTTCTGTCTGATACAGTCTAGGAGTCTTGATCAGGTTTGTCTTCTCTGCCAGTTAAAAATTAAAAAGCAAGAAAAACCAGAAGCACGACAGATAGCTGCAGGGAAACCTCAAGAACATCAGACAGAATCAGCAGTTGAAAAAAGGCATTTACTGGAGGTGAGAAAACACACTCATGCAGCAGATACACAGGAAAGAAGACCCTCCTCAAAGTGGGGGTGGGATGAAATCCAGTCTTTTCTAGGGGGCTAGCGGCTTTAAAGCCTTTGATAAGTTTTTCTCGCCTAATTTAGTGTTGGTCAGTTTGAAGAAAGCTGGGGTGGTTGATTTGCCCAGAACTGTAATGTTACACATCTTAATCCAGTCTTGAACTCCTCCTTAACTAGCCTGAAAGCAGGGAAATTGCTGGTGGGAGACAAAAACTTTTGTCTCAAGTCAGGAAGGCAAGGAAGAAGCTAGATATTTTGGAAATTGTCACCTTTACTACCTAATCATGTCTACCTACCAGGGAGTCTATCTAACTCCTAATCTCTCACCCATGTTTTTGGTTTTTGGTTGTTTTATTTTATTTTTTGGTTTTTTTGAGACAGGGTTCCTCTGTGTAGCTTTGTAGACCAGGCCAGCCTCAAACTCACAGAGAACCACCTGCCTCTGAGTGCAACACCACTACCCAGCTCACCTGTGTTTTCATGGGTAGCTTATTTTTATCCCTCTGTACAGGTTGAACTTCTATACCTGAAATAATAATTACAGCTAAATTTTACTTTCCTCTTTTATTGCAAAAGGCTCTATGCTGAGCCCATTACTTCATTTAACCCTCATACCAACTCTTTTGGTGGATACTAAGGTATATCCAATTTTCATAAAAGGTTAAGTAGAGCAATGGGAGAAAGAAGGTAAATCAATTGTTCAAGGGCACACAGCTATAGCTAATGATTCTAGTAGTAAAGGATAATTGATTTTGTTCCAGAGAACAAGCACTCTTACTTACTTGCTTTGAGGGCACTTAAAATCTTCAACGGTCTTGTTTAGTTGTATTGTCTCTTTGTCTCTCTGTCTCTCCCCCCCCCCATTAAAATGTGGCCCCATCAGGTACCATGGTTTGTCTAGATTTGGACTGCAGTTGACCATGATGGTATGTGACTTAGGGTGAATATTCTGGAGCGCAAGGTCAGGGAATCCAGATTTTACAGCAAGCCTAGGCTACATGGTGAGACAATCTTCAGAAACACACACGTACTCCAGTTGTGCCCGCCTAAACTCAATGATCCATGATATTTACTGAATTAATACTAAATTTAGATAGAGTTAATGTCCCGTCCACCCCAGCCTACTTAAGAATACCTCTGAAGTGATTCCTTACATTTAAAAACCTTCAAGAAAAAAAAAATACTGAGAAAAAAAATGGTACATGGCTACCTTCCTTTCAAGTTATTAAGATAAATACTCTACTTTTTAACCAATCGTTTTGTTTTGTTTTGTTTTTTCCCCCTGTGGTGGCAAAGATAATAGATGTGTCACCAACATTCTTTCAACGTGATGCAGAAAAAGTGGGTCTGACCTTGGGCTGCTTTCACTTGAAGTCGTTGCTCTCTGGGTATCCCTCACCAGTGCGTTCATCCAAGGCTTTAGATCCACTCTTGCCCCCCACTCTCCTCTCATGGTTGACTTTCTCCTGAGGAAGCATCTGTGAGTCCCAGCACAGGTGAATTTTGAGGGTTGCTGTTCCTAACTCTGGGTGGAGACCTCTGATCACATGCAAGGCAAAGAGAATGGAAGGGGGGGGGTGCCTTCTCACTCATCCCACGGCTTCTGGAAAGTCTGCGGGGCTGGTTCACGACACACTCTAGGTCCCTCTTCACCCGCACTTATGTCTGACGCGAGTCGGCTCGCCGGGCTGGCCGGCACCCTGTTCTGAGCCAGTTTGGCAGGGCCATCAACAGACAGCGTGCCGAGAGGGGCTCAGACGCACATGGCTCCTTCCACAAGGGCGGCATTCTTCGATGCCGTCATCAAACTTCAAAAAGGAAAGAAACAAGGTTCCTTAAAGGGGTCGCGAGTTCGCAGACCTTCGTGAGGCATGAGGCCTCGGCTTCCGGTGGGAAAGGCGCCTGGCGCGCAAAGCACGCGTTTGGTGGGAGGGGGAAGCGGCCTGGGTGCAGCTCTGCGCCTGCGTCCCGGGCCCCCAGCGCATGCGCGCGCGGGGGGGCTCCTTCCTGCTCTGGTGGCGCGCAGACGCAGAAGAGCCGCTTGGGGTCATGGCGGCGGGCACGCTGAGGGGCTTGGCGGTGGCTGGCGGAGGCGAGAGCAGCGACAGTGAGGATGACGGCTGGGATATTGGGTACCTGGACCGGTCATCTCAGGTAGTGGAGAAGGCGACGCCTCCACCGTCGGCACCTGATGTGGGCCTCCCCTGGCTTTTGGAAGAGAGGCCCAGACACACGAACCCCCTTCCTCCCCCTCAAGCCCAGCCCCCTCCCCAACTTTCTCCCGGGCTCTTGTATGTTTCAGGTTGTTAAGCAAACCCGCAGAGTGTCCCCTTGTTCGCCAACTGCTCTTTTCAGCAGTGGCATCCTTTAGGCCTCGGGCGCAGCGCTTGGCTTGGATTCATTGGCTTGCTCGTCGTCGTCGTCGCCCATTCCCTTTAAAGATCATTTTAGACGTGGATTCGCCCCGTCGTTCATGTGCGAAAACAACCCCGTGTGCTGAACCCCCAAACGTTGTGATGTCCTGGTGCCACGGGAGTGGAAAATATACATAATGAGAATTTCGATTTCCTGCCCTTTTAGAAATTAAAGAGGTCGTTACCCGCCGAAGAGAAGAACGAAACATTTAAGAAAGCACTGACCACCGGAGACATTTCCTTAGTAAAGGAACTCCTAGATTCTGGTGAGAGTTAAGGAATACCGCCAAGTGGTCAGAGTTGTTTAAGTTCACTAGAGTGCCTCTTTTTTTTTTTTTTTTAAGTTTGTGGTGTTTTCCTAATGAATGTTAGCAAATCGGTTGTATTATCCGTGTCTTGGTTGGCCTTTGTCTACCTATTTTCTTATTGGGACCCTCTTATTTGGAACGTGTTGCCAATTACCTTCCGTGGTTCTTGCACCTTCTTTAAGAGGCTAGTTCTGACCAATCCTACCCCACCTTGGTCATCCTTTTTAAATATTTACTTGGCTATCATATGCTTCTTAAGAATTCTTTGGTTCTGTTTCCTTCTGTGTTTTACTATGTTTTGGTGGCCTAAGGCCTGAGTTCGATATCAGAATGAACATCTGCCTGTTTCTGGCAGTTTCATGGCCTACTCGGTGTGATTCCTGGGGTTATCACATAAGATTTTAGAGCTTCAGTTTATGTGAAATATAATTTTATCCTGGGTTCCATAATGCCTTCTTACAGAGTAAGCAAATTTTATTTTTTAAATTACCTACACATGTCAATTAAATTGTTGACTCCAAACGGTTGAAATTATCCAAGTACTAACAAGTGTTAAAAAGCTACAAGATACAAAATACTCACAAAACATAAGAGGTCATGAACAGCAAGTGTTTTCTTCCAAGCTAGAGACAATATATCATTTACTGAAAGTACATCATTGGGAAACAAGATGAGGTTTTGATTACATCAACCATGACACTTGACGGCTCTATAATATTAAGCTGTCAAACTTTTAAAAGGATCAAAGGCTGAGCATTGGTGGTGCACATCTTTAATCCCAGCACTCAGGAGGCAGAGGCTAGTGGATCTCTTTGTGAGTGCTAGGCCAGTCTGGTCTACAGAGCGAGTGCCAGGATAGGCTCCAAAGCTACACAGAAAAACCTTGTCTCGAAAATAAATAAATAAATAAATGGATCACAGAAATATACCCAAGGTTATTGGAATCAAAATAAGACAATATGTAAATAATAGGTTAGAATATATAGTTTTATGTCACTATTAGCTTAAGAGACATAAACAATATGTAAATCTTAGCTGCTGTTTTTGTAACCAATGAGGAAGCTCTGTCTCACTTTGTGAACAAACGCTGGACCTTGTGACTCACTTGATGAAGGTCAATACCATTTCAATAAGGAAATAAGAGGACTGTATATATGATATGAATGCGTGTGTAGTGAGCACAGTGATAATGGGGTAGAGTAGGCAGAAGTTTTAGAGAAGAGAATTTAGCCTCAGAATAGTGGGACTAGGAATATTGAAGGGGATGAAGGAACTCGAGGCATTAGGACTTAATATGATTGGTGGCAAATGGGGCTTTTCAGCCTCTTGAAAAGAGCCTGCTGCTATGTACCTGTTTGGTTAGTCATTTGAAAATTTTCTTTAATTACAAAACAATTTAAAACTCGTTTTAAAATCCAGTGATAGATGTATAGGTAAAAGGAGAAAGGTATTTTTACCTTTGCTTCCACAAAATAAGTACTTTTTTGTCATACTTTGTCTTTCTATCTTTGATGCCATGGTTTTAGTAACAACTACCAAGGAAAAGAATAGTAAGAAAAGACTGATTGTTACTCTGGACTTATTTTCTGATTATTGCAGCAGTTTAGAGAGGAAAAAAAATGTTAGCAAGGACAAACTCAAGCCCCCTCCCATATATAGTGCTGCATTTTCCCAGTAATTACCATGAACACCCTCACAATTTAACTAAGACAGTTGAAGATTTTACTTTTATCTTCTTCAGTGACTTACTGTTTCAACATGAAAGAACTGAGCCCCTCAGAGCATTTCCTCAGTGATAGGACTTTTATTTAAGTAGAATGCTGTAGTCAAAGGCCATAAAAATCTGTAAGTTATAAAACATTAAAGCCAGTGCTATTACCATATAATTTTCGTTGAAACAGAAAAAGCATTCTCTTTTCTTTCCTGAAATTGGCAAGTATTTATTATTATTGTTGTTAATTTAAATTTTATGTCTATGAATTTTTGCCTGCATATATGTCTGTGCACCATGTGTGTGCCTGGTGCCAGGAAAGGGTATTAGATCCATTGAAACTGGAGTTATGAGTCACCACTTGGGTACTGAGAATCAAACCCAAGTCTTCTGGAAAAACAGTCAGTGCTCTTAACCTCTGAGCCATTCCTCCAACCTCTCTGCCCTGCAAGTGTCAATGAGAAATTACCACTTTACTCTTAATCTCTTTAAAGGAAGAGGTTTGTATTAATTTAATGGGTTGGGTTCATTGCCATATTGTATCTTTGTCCTTGTTACACAACTTCTATACTCCTTAATCCTAGATTAGCGCAACCTTTTTGTTTGCTTTATATTGCCAAGCCAGTATTATTGAGGAAATTCCTAATAATCAAGGGATTTGCTGCATTAATGGTTTGAAAGGACAAGGTTTCACCATTGTCCTTTCTTGGCAGTTACTACCTGTCTCTGTCACATTTTAAATATTATTTTATGTAAGGCATGTGCATGTTTTGTCTGCATGTCTGAATAGCATGTGGAAGCAATGCTACAGAGGCCAGAAAAGGGCATTAGATACCATGGAACTGGAGTTAAAGATGGTTATGTAAGAGCTTCCATGGGTGTGCTGGGAATTGAACAAGGTCCTCTATTTTACATTCAAGGCCGGCATTTCATACCTCTCCTTATTCTTCTAGCTCACTGCTTATTACTCATTTTTCTAAAGTAAAACTTGATGTTAATTTTCTGCTTGTTCTTTTTATCACACTTCCTCAAAGTAATTTTAAATTATAATGATGCTATCTTTGAATTTCCTTTTCTTTTTCATCCTATTATTCTCTCTTCCCTGTTCTTGTTTTATTTTTGTATTATATACTTTTAGCTTCCTAACAGTCTCCTTGCCTCCTGCCCCATTCTCAACACCAGTATGTTGTGTTTATAAGATAGATACATGATAATATCAATCTTTGGATTACAAATTGAAGCCTGTATTTCTCAACAGAGCTTTAATGGTCCAACCCTAGCTTTCAGTTTTATGCTTTATCAGTTTATCCATGGGTTAAGTTTTGTGTTGGTAAGAAGTTAAAGATATCTTGGGGGCATATGTGGTATTTACAACCATATAGATACATGCTCAAATCTTCAATACCACCACAGAAAAAGCATGGAAATCCCTATCATATTACAGATACTGTATTTATGATGTAGTAAACATTGTTCTTATTGGGTCTCATGGAACATAGTACCACCATGAAGCTGAAGGTAACAAATTTAAGTAATACCAATACAAGAATTTTTAAAGCCTTTCTTAAGAATAAATGTTCTTCCATAATAAACTACATATGTCCATATAATTTTACACATACTGGGGTAACAGTGAGTGTTTTTATTTTTGCTTGTTTTAGTTATGGGCCTTTTAAAATTTGTTTTCTGTGGGTCTGGATGAAAGATGTCTCAGTGATTAAGAGCATTTGCTGCTCTTGAAGAGGACCCAGATTTGGTTCTAGACACCCATAAGATGGTTCACAACCATCTGTAGCTCAATTCCAGTGTCTGGAGTTCTGATGGACCTCTTCTGGCCTCTGTGGACACTGCACACCAGTGGTGCATATAAATTCATGCATGCATGCATATATATAATTAAAAATAAGTGTTAAAAACAATTTGTCAGGCAGAAGAGATGGCTCAGCAGTTACAAGCACTGGCTGCTCTTCTGAAGGATCCAGGTTCAATTCACAGCACCCACATCACAGCTGTCCATTATTCAGCTCAATATGATTTGATACCCTCATACAGACATAAATGCAGACAAAATTATAATTCACATTAAACAAATAAATAAAACAGTTTATCTCTACACCAACAGGAATTAATGTAGACTCCAGCTTTCGGTATGGATGGACCCCTCTTATGTATGCAGCTAGTGTAGCCAATGTAGAGCTGGTTCGCTTTCTTTTGGACAGAGGTGCTAATGCAAGCTTTGATAAAGGTAAGAAGCTTGAGAAAATTGGCACAACTGTGTACTGTTATTCTTTGATTTCCAAGCAACAGTTATACTAAATGAGAAATTAAAGTACTTTAAACAAAAATTTGCTAGTTGTATTATCTAAAAAATATTTAAAAAATCAAATGTAAAATAGACATGTTTTGTAAAGCTGTCTCCAAGAAGGTATATTTACAACCTATTATTTTTTATTATCTTAATAATAGGTTATATTATTATGTACTGTTTAATAATAATATGCTAAATTATTTTGGTTGTTTTTAAAGGAAAAGTGCACTAAAAGGAATATTAAAAAGCCAGTAATTTTGTGAAAAGTTAAATCACTTTGTATACTTGAAAACTGAATTACATTAAAGTTGTTTCATAGATAGTTCATTAAAGCTCTGTTTTCTTGTTATTCAACAACTTACACTTAGTGAGTCCATAACACTAAATCCAGTTTGCAACATTGAAGCATTAATTATAATTTATTAAGATGTTTCCAATAAGCATTTGAACTCATTTCATGTTTCAGGTATAAGTTATGTTTCAGAATTAATATTCACATTTTTAATCTACATGAGATACTTACAAAACTTTCTACAATGTTCTGTATATTTTACAGAAATTCCTCACTTGGTTGCATTTTTACTTAGATTTTGTTTTTCATTATGTCAGTTGAAAACCACATTCAATGAAAGCCATATTTAAAAAGGAGAGTTTCAAAAATATATAGAATACTCTATTCCAAAACCATGGTTTTCCTTTTCTGTTTAAAATCAGGGAAGTAATTATGGTTATGAGGCAATTTGTAGTTTCACAGAATATATACATAAATTCCTGTGTCTATAATAGCCCCATGTGGTAGTGGGGCCAGTTCATTAATTTCATGTCTATAAATTGGTTCTCACCAAATATAAGACATCCTGGTAGTAACACTGAAAAGGATAAAACTGGGTCTAGTACAATTATTGCTTATCTCTATTGAGTCATTAATGTAAAACAAGGCTGTGATAACCTATTTTATGTTTCTAGTACTTTAGAAAGGTTTCTGTTGTGGTGGTATTTGTCTTTCATCATCCCTGATTTCCACCACTTTTAGAAAACAGGGTGATTTCACAGCAGAACTGACTTATAGCAATGAATTTGGGGAGACCAGCAGGATAACTCAGCAGGCAAAGGCACTTGCTGCCAAACCACACTTGATTATATGAGTTTAATCTCCAGGACCCCCATGATGGGAGGAGAGAACTAATTTCCAGAGGTTGTCTTCTGACCTCTTCATCGGTACAATTTACAAACAATCCTCAAGGATTGTCAGAAGTAAAGTAAAACCAGAGACAATATTGTTATTTGCCTATCATAAATTCAGCCAGGCAATTTTTTAAACATTTTTTTAAAATTAAAACTTCCACGCAGGCTATGGGAAATTCATTATGCCTAACCACTTTTTATTCTCTTGAAGAAATGACAATAGTGAAAGAAAGATGAATTGAACTTACACTTTAGAGATGCAGAAGGCCTATTGCTGAGATGGTGAGATCTACTTGGAGTGACAGAGATGGGAAGAAGTTGGGGATTTTAGAGTACAGTAACACTTAGCATGGTAAAGAAGTCATTTAGAGGCACTTCTTAATGTTTGGGGATTTCTTTGCTTTTCTACTCATATAGACAAGTTAACCATCTTGATAACTGCATGTTCTGCTCGTGGCTCAGAGGAGCATGTCTTGAAGTGTGTGGAGTTACTACTTTCACGAAACGCTGATCCAAATGTTGCTTGTAGGTAAGAGCCTAATTCTCTGGTGAAAATATTATACTTTAATAACTTATTATACTTGATAAAATAAAATGTTTAAAAATCAATAGCGTTGTTTACTTAGCCAAATAGTGAATGAAAATGTGTCATAAAGTCACAGTTTCATTGTATAAGATTATCAAAAGGATATAACATGAAGGTAAACTTCTGGCTTTTAAATTTTAGAGGACTAAAAATTTGTAATTACAAGGAAAGAGAACTGTAAACCTATTTCCTGTGGATCATAGCCTCAGAAGAATGTGGTGGTTGAACTATAGCATAGTAATAAGGTTTCTCAGGGTTTTTTTCTCTATGTAAGAATTAAGAATGGCCAGATGGCTTAGCATTAAGAGATTCTTGTAGGGGACTCAAGGTCAGTTCCCAGAACCCACACTGGTTGGCTAACAACAACCTGAATCTCTAGCTCCAGGGAATCCAACACCCTCTTCTGGACTTTTTAGGCATTTACACTCACATGTACAAACCCACCCAAAATGTATGTACATATTTAAAAAGAATAATAAAATAAGTATTTTTTAAAGAAATAACAGTTTTATTCATACAAATACAAAGAAAATACATTGTAAGCATTTTTCTCTGGCCCACCTGCCAACTTCAAGATAACTATATGAAGACTTCTTATTAATTATAAAAGCTCAGCCAGTTATAGCTTAGGCTTGTTACTAGCTAGCTCTTATAACTTAAAATAACTTGTTTCTATTAATTTATGTAGTGCCACATGACTCATGGCTTTACCTGTCCTCCCTCTACATCTCCTGGCAACCCCACCTTTCTTCTTCCCAGTGTCCTCTGTGCCCCCCAAACCCTGCCTAGCTATTGGCCACTCAGCTTTTTATTTAACCAATATAAATGACAAATCTTCACATGTATAAAAAGATTATTCCACATTTTCCCCCTTTTGTATAAATAAAAAGGAAAGGTTTTAACTCTAACATAATAAAACTGTAAACAATGCGAACAATTATCAGGTAAGAACTATATTTACAATGCCCAGTCTATTTGTATTTGGCATATTTGGAGAAAATATTTCACTATTTGTCCTTTCTTCATGAGTCCAAACCTCTGTACCTAATTAACTTTTATCACAACTAAGGAAAACTATAACTATAACTACCTAGTCTTCATCTCCATCAAATACCCAAGAAGGATATAGTATCACCTAAGTAAACATTGCAAGCCACTTCCAAACCTAAAAGAAATGACACAAAGAACTGGCTGCCTGAACAGTCACTCAGGATTTCTTTGCAATATTCGGGCATCCATATTTGGCATACAGGCCCAGAATATCTGACAGACATTTCTGTAAAACAGGAATTTTTGAAGGACTGTCTTACCCTGTCTTGGCATAGTTGAGCAATCACTTTTCTTTGTGTCCTGCTGGTCCAGTTGGGAGCGCATACTGTCAGCAGTCAAGACAAGGGCAGTTTCTTGCCCAAATGGCTAGCTTTTGCCACAGAGAAAGCAAACTCCATATGGTAGGTTCTTCAATGCCCATAATCCTTTTTTGAAGCAGATTAGTGCCACCAGGGGCTGACATGTCTCACTGTCATGAAAAACATTATGTTATTAAAACATTTTAAATGCCATATTCTGTAGGTCTTTGGAGTGTTTGAAATGGAAACAAATGATTAGGACACATAGTTGAATTAAATCCAAGTGTGCTGTCATTTAGATTGTACCTTTGGAAATGCCTTAAAGAAGACTTGCCCCTCTGGACTCAGTAAAGTTATTGATTGTGTGATGTGTTTTCTTCAGCTTTTGTTTTTGCTTTTGTTTCCTTTCATTACTTTCACAAGATATTATAGGTAGTACAGGCATGACAGTACATGTCTGTTTGTGTTAGCATGCTGGAGTCTGAAGCAGGGGGATTTTGAGTTCAAGGTCAAGCCTGTACCACTTACAGAAAGACTACCAATAGCAAGTGGTGAATGCTTTGTCATCTTACTACCTGACTTGTAAGCATACTAAAGGAGACATCAAGGCAACCAGTGTCATGTGTTCTATTCTGCATCCTTAAGAACAAGATACATAGCATAGACCTTAAATGATGTGTCATGTGAAAGGAAAACAGTCTCAGGACACAGGAGAATACAGTGAGATTTGGAGAGAACTGGATATGTAAATCATTAGCAACAGGAAAAAAATGAAACCTATTTGAATATTAGAAGTTTTAGTTTCTTGTACATATAAAATATACCAGAAATAAATGTAACAGGGCTTATTATTCAGATGTTAGGGGAAAAAAGACATTTAGATGAATTTACTTTCAGTCTGTTGACTTAAGAAATTCTTTTGCTCATAAAAAGTAGAGAGTGATAGAAGAGATACACAAAGTTATAAATGACTAATTTGTAACAGCTAGATAATCACCTAGTTGATAGTTGTCTAGGAATATTTTTCTTATAGCTAAAATGAGACCTGTAGTCTTCTTTTTGAATAAAAGTAACAGAAAGCATTATAGGTCAAGCTAAAAACTGAACTTTTTATTTTGATGTCTGATGTGGCTTGGGCACATCTACAACCTATGGAAACAGCTCCAAATACAGAGTCTTTGTAAATAAAATAGGGTGAAGAAAATGAAGAATTCACTTTTTTGTTAGAAAGACAGTTGAGGAGTTTGTAGACTTTTACAATGAAAATGAGTTATTTGAATCAAACTACTTTATCAGTTTTGCATAAAATGAATAGAAAGAATAAAAGAAGAGTAAATACTGACTTTTCTATTACTTCATTTGCTAGAAGTCTTTCACAGTGATACTAAGGAATTTCTGTAATAATTTTTTAAGATTACGTAAAATTTATATCCAGTAAAGCATTTACATTTTTGTATATAATTGACTGAAACAGTCCACATTTGTGTTATCCACACTCTACGTTAGAATATTTCTATCCTTCCATGAAGTTTGCTGGTATCCTTTCTTGTTAAATTCCTTTTTTTAGTGGCTACCATGTCATCTGCAACTGATTACTATAATTATAATCACTTTATCATATGATGTTATATAAATAGAATTGTATGATATTTTTGTGTGCCTAATTTCTTTCACCAAAGATAATGAATATCACACTTTTCCATATTGTATATGTCAGTGATTTAGTACTTAGCATTCCATCCTAGTGACCTGAGTTCTAAGAATCCACATAATGGTGGAAAGAGGGAATGTGTGATTGCCACATGATGGTGTTGGAACAGGTTAATCCACACTCACATTTACCAGACACATTCCTTTAGTTGGCCAAATCTCACTTAACCTTCAATCTATTACTAAAATGTTGAGTTAATTTCGTTTACTTTCTGGCATCTTCTAATTATAATTTCTTTTTATAATTGTGACTATCTTAGTGTCTACTCCTGTGTTTATTTTCTGTGTGGATTTCTTTTGTAGTTTTTTTCAAAATAACATTAACATTTCATAAGTTTTCCATATTGGTACAATGAAAACTATGCCATCCTTGTATCACTTTCTCTATTTTTTCCCTTTCTTTTCTTTGGAATTAATGACAAAGAACTAATAACTTGAAAGCAGTTTTTAAAGTTAATGCTCTAGAAGAGAAATCACAATTATGTTTTCCTTAAATATTGCTGATTAAATGCTAGCAGGCAAAGGTCTTCTCCCCCTCTGTAGGTTCCTTTCACTCTGCTGATCGTCCCCTTTGATGTGCAGACAGTTTCTTCATTTCCTATGTCCCACTAGTTAATTCTCCATGTAATTTCCTGTGCTGTGGGAGTTTTATACAGAAAGCCCTTGCCTCTTCTTCTACCTTTGAGTACATTTCCTATGCTTTGCTCTGAAAGTTTCAGTGTTTGAGTTTTGTGGAGGGTGTTGTCTTCTTGTTCCTTTCTATGGGTTCTGTGATATAACCTCTGTGGCAGGTCTGTACAGCCAGGACTGTCACCTGTCACCCACAGAGTCATCTTATCAGGCATGCTGTTCTTAAAAGAAACATTTGTCTTAACATTTGCTGCCTCCCAAGCCCTGTGTTAATTGCTTTTAAATATGTTATCTAAATGATGCTTACAAATCAGTGGTAAGTGGATCTGACATTTTTATTGTTAAAGTAGTAATAAGCCTTGTAAAATCATGTGTAACTTAGTAAGTTTTTTGTTTTGTTTTGTTTTTAGAATTTGTTAGAAATCCCCCTAGTTTGCTGAAATATTTTCTTTAAGAAAAAGGTATACTTATATGTGGAAGGTACTTTTTCTGGCAATGAATTTTGTTAAATTCACATTTCTCAGCCATGAGATAAGAGTTGTACAAACTTCTGTGACATTTTAACTTCAGTAGATGTTTTATTACCATTGATAAATAAGGACACATTAACTAATGCTCAAGGTTTTGACGTGATCATTGCGTGGTTGTTAATGTGTTGAATATTATTGCCTACTTTTAAAAAAGAAAGGAAGAAAGAATGAAACCCTGGGGAAAACTTCACCTATCTCAGAGTGTAAGTTTAGTTATAAATGTCACTAGCGCAGCTTGGTAGAGTGAGTATAATAGTGGCTTGCAATGAGACCATGCTTCTAGTTTAAATAAATGTGTGGCATAGCTTGCTTCTGACAGCACAGAAAGACGTCATAACAGTATTCTTCCAGAAGCTGTTCTTAAGTTGCTAACTTAGAAAACATTACTAGAAATGATCATTGACTTCCTGGTGTTTTTCATCTTCTTTTTAAATCTTCACATAAATAGTTGACATGTTTTTGTGTGAATATTCAAATAACAAAGAGGTCCATGGAGTAAGCACAAGTGCTCCACTAAAGAAATTCATTCTGTCTTCTCAGAGATAGTAACTAAATAGTTTCATGAAGATCCCAAATCTTTGAAAAACACAGCTGTATTTATATACACATGTATACATGCACAACGTAGTTTTTCTTTCAGAAACATGTGTGGGATCTTTCTGTCAATACTTAATAACTATCTTGTTTTAGAACTCTACTGTATTCATATTGTTAGTACTCTGTCCTTATTAAACATATCATACTGATAGCATTAAATTGTGTACAGTTTGACACTCTTGTTTTGTATGGTTAGGAGTAATGCCTCATGAGCTGCATTTCTTTCTTTTTTTCTAGAAACTATCTTATTTTACATATCAATCCCCCATTCCCTCGTCCTCCCATGCCCCCCTTCCCAAACAGTTCCACCAGCAGGGGACCAAACATTCAGCTACATGAGCCTGTGGGGAACATTCTCATTGAAACCACCACATTGGCTTAATGAGCTTTGCATTTCTAAAATTTCAGTTTTATTTTTTCCATCATTTCATCTTCTCTTTGTTCCTCTTTCATATACTATATTGGCTTCCTTATTTCACCCAACTCTTTATTTGTATTCTCTTTGAATTCATTTCAGAGATAATTTGTATCCTCTTTGCTTTTGTTGAACATTCTTATTATTATTCTTTTGACCTCTTTGTCTGGGATTTCATCTGATTTGCTCTCATTGGAATTCACTACTGTGGAATTAGTATTTTTAGAGGTATCATACTTCCTTGACTTTTCATGTTTGTTTGTTATGCATCTGGGGTTTTCTAATTGATGGGATGTTTATATCAGTTTTATTCTTTCAGCTGAAGTATCTAATGTTCTGGTGAGAATAGGTATAACCCACTTAAGGAGCATGGTACAGAAGCTAAGCCTTCAGCCATGTGTTCAGGTGTGATCACTGCTCTGCTCTTAAACTAATGTAGTGACTGCAGAGACAACCACAATTCTAGACGGGCAACCTGTGTGAGTATTGGAACAGTCAGTTAAACACAGGGTTTCATTTCAGTGACTATTAGAGGGATAAAGGAACAGGATAGTACTGTGTACTGGAATATTATTTACTAAGGGTAGGTGTAAAAGAAAGCAGGTTAAGTGAGCATAGGATTAGTGTTGCAGCAATGAGGAAAAAGGAGCTAAAAAGTAGATGGAAAGGGAAAGTTGGTGTCAACAGAACTTAAAGTGTCTGATAGTGTGCACAGAGTTTAAGGATTATTAAACCTTTAAAGATTATTAATACTTTGGACAATTACAATTTAGAAGAAAAAAAGAAGGAATCTAAGTTGAAATGAGAATGAAATGGTATGGGTTGTGCATAGGGAGAATAGCAGAGAGTAAACAATGGAATGGGTGAATAAACCTCCAGAGTGACCACAAAATCTTACCAAGTAATACAAAAACTAGAACAAAACCATTAAGCAAATGTATGCACAGGTGAAGATAAAAAAATGAAAAGCTAATATAAAGACAAAATAGATTTTAAAATGTGATCACACTAGTGTTTCTTCCCCTAAGATGGGGTTTGAATTCCTTCCCTGTGATGGTTCATGTAATAAACGTTACTGAGGAGGGGGAGGTACAGCTTGCAATTCTTGTTCAAAATTATAAAAGCAGACTTGTGAGTATACAATGCCCAGGAGAATTTAAGCAGATTATGTTTGGGTTTCTGGCACAACTGAGTTCAGCAGTGCAGTTCTTAGTGCCTTTGCTGCCCCTTGTGGAAGCAATAAAGAACCTTTCCAGGGTGCCCTGCAGGCCACACTTGAGTTGCCACAGCCAAGCCCACAATGTATAGTCCATGCCCTCATAGCTCCTGGTTCCAATTATGTAGCCCCAGGTGTGTAGGAGAGGGGAGTGTGGAAGTCCTTGGTGATGCTTCCTGCTGACTTCAACAGAGTGATACATTTGAGCAACACTTTTCAAATCCAGGATCCATAGTCGGCACTGATCACCTGCCTTGCTGCCCATGGTGTGTCCACAGCACCTCTGCAACTTTCCTTTCTCTGGCTGTTCATGTGAAGGGAGGGAGCAGGTAAACCCCTTGTCTGGCAGTTCCCAGTAACTCAAGCTGGAGTATCTGCTTTCAGGTTCCTCAGCCTTGAGCCACACAGATTGCATTGGCCTTTCATCTCATAGCCAGTGGTGAAGGTCAGGTCCAACCCTTGGTCTGTCCAGCTAACTGTTCCTGCAGTGGGGACATGGTTTGAGGAGAATGGACAGACTTGCCTGGTAGTTCCTACTGACCTCATAAAGCCTCATCAGAGCTGAGTGCAGTTTCATGACTCTTCCTTCCTGCTTCCTGAGGAGCTATCACCTACCACAAGAAATGTGTTTCCAACTGTTGTCTCAGGCAGAAATCGAAACTATTGTTTATTGTCTTGTTTTTCACTATGTCTCACTGATGGGGCTTCTAATCCACCATCTTACTAGGGAAGCCCTCAAGCTCAGATTCTCCTTGAAAGTCTCAGTGCTTTAGCAACACTGAACTCCAAATTTTGTGAGTTGTATTGTGAGAAGACCACTGGTACTACTATCTATCAATGCTATCCAGGAATTAGGAGCTGCCTCACAGCCCTTGGAGAGAGAATGTAGGACTCAATTCAACATCAGGGACTTTGCTTTCATGCTCTGGAAGCCTTTATTTTTCTTCTCTACATCCACATGGATTGGATCAGCTTTTTTACCATACAATTCATACATACAAGGTAGATTACATATAAAGATGAGAGGGAAATGTGAATGTAAGCATGCGTGTGTATGTGTGTTTCCGAAATCTTGGTTTCTAATAGCTCCCCACCTCCATGAAGTTCAGGTCTTTAAGGTAACATTTTCTTTTCACTCTGTTTCATAGCACACTAATCACATCTGTATGAAATTTAGTTCTGAATCTCACATACATGGAGCTTTGAAGCCGCAAAGATGTGGCAAGTCTATAACAGCTCAGTTCTGTAAGGGTGAATGACAGTGAATGACAAACAGATGGAGGGATCTCCTCCTGAACTAGAAGCCAGTATCTGCATAGGGCCCACCCAGCTCAAGGTTTGCCACAGTTTCTATGAAACTTAACGAGATTCCCACAAGAGAGCCTGGTCATCTCCAGGTACTTTCCCTGGTTAACCCGAGGACATCTCACTGTGCTGTACTTCTTAAAGGTTCCATACCATCTGCCTGGAGGGGGAGACCAGCTTGCAACACTTGAACATTTAGTGAACACCCAACTATATCCAAACTAGAGCAGCCTTCCAACATATTGTAGGCCTGCTCAGTGTTGATCTAAAACTACTCTACTCCTAGAAGTAGATGCCCAAGACGCACAAGACTTTAATCCCAGCCCTCGGGAGGCAGAGGCAGGCGAATCTCTGTGAGTTCGAGGCCAGCCTGGTCTCCAGAGCAAGTGCCAGGATAGGCGCCAAAGCTACACAGAGAAACCCTGTCTCGAAAAACCAAAAAGAAAGAAGAAGAAGAAGTAGTAGTAGATGCCCAGTTCCTAGTACTTTATCATTGCCCAGACCATGTTTGTTCCACTATTCTTCCAGCTACCCTTGTGAGCAGATTTAAATAACACTTAGATGTATATCAAATATATGTATGTGAAGATGTAGGCAGATTCACAGAGTCCTCAACACAGAGAGGACTTATTAATTATGAAAGCTCAGCCTATAGCTTAGGCTTGTCCCATTAGCTCTTATTATTAAATTAACCTATTTCTATTCGTCTGTGTGCTGCCATGTGACTTATGGCTTTTACCTTTCCTTTTGCATGTCTTTCTCCTTTGTGTCTGGCCGGCGACTCCGTTTTTCTTCTTCTCAGAGCTCTCTCTGTTCAGAAGTCCTACCTATACTTCCTGCTTAGCTATTAGCCATTTGACTTTTTATTAAACCAGTCACAGTGACACATCTTCACACAGTGTAAAGGAATATTCTACAACATGAAAGTAAACCAGTCATTTAATTTGTGGTACAAAGAAGTGGTTAAGTACATCATTGTGAGTGAAAATTCCTATGAAGTTGAGTTTTGTTGCCCTCTAGTGGAAGTTTTGCTGAAATGAAATACCCGTAAAGTCAAACTTGATTTAAAGAAAAAAAAAAGTTCACAAAAATGCTTTATGTTAAGAGCCCATTCCACATAGAGGGATACTCCCTGAGCCTAGACACAAGGGGGTGGGCCTAGGCACTATCCCAAAGGATATGACAGATTCTGAAGACCCCCTATGGAAGGCCTTACCCTCCCTGGGGAGCAGAAAGGGTATGGGATAGGTAGGGTGTTAGTTTTGGGGAGGGGGCCAGGGGAGGTGGGAAGGCAGAGGGAACTGGGATTGACATGTAAAACAATCTTGTTTCTAATTCAAATAAAAAAATGGAGGGAAAAATGCTTTATGTTACAAATGCACATAGGCTAACTGCATTTAAGTTAGCTGACCTTATACTCTAAACCAGAAGTTGGTGCACCACAACTATATTAGAACACAAACATGATTTTATATATATATATATATATATATATATATATATATATGTATAATCTGTGGCAGTTTTCATACTGTAATAACAGAGTTGAATACCACAACTGTGGCACATCCATGTGTGCTCACAAAGAGTAAGGAATTATTTACTCTATTGTCTTCTACAGGAAAATCTTGAACTCTGACCTAAGCAATTGAACTTTTGCTTCTGGTAAAGCTATATTACCTATTTGTTTTCAGTTATGACAGGAATAACAAAAACATAGTGCTAAGATTATATTAGGTTTACACTTGGTAAGTCCAAAGCAATCAGTTGAGAAACTGTTAGACATAATAGAAATAAAAGGATATCATTTTCTAATGCTAATGTGCAAATCTCGGGTGATTTCCAGTCTACAAATTGTCATAGATCCCATTCTTGAGAGCAAACATAAATGTCTAAGATAAGTGTAAAAGAAAAATGAAGGATTTAAATGAAGACAATTTTTAATTATATTCCATGAAATTTTAGAAGACTGAATAAATTTATCATTCCTTTGCTGAGGTGAGAGCATTTAAAATATATTTTATATAATTTATAAAATTAAATAGCCTATTTGAAGGACCAAAGGGATTGTGTCAAACTTGTGAATAATGAAATCTCTAGAAGAAAATCTGACTAAAATATCAAAAATTTGGATGAAAATACCTTTATGACTTCAACATATAGGCTGAGGTTATGTCTTGACTTTCTACCACAAAATTAGTTGTCAAACTAAAAATCTTTAATAATGTTCTATTTAAAGCAAAGAGGAGTACTTCTGGGCTGGAAAAGGCATAATTCTGGTGAAAGAGATGGGACACACAGCAATACCTAAAATCTCATTACTCTCAAGACAAGGTCAGGACAGCTGACTTGAGTCTTCTGTGTTTGAGTGGATCATATTGGAAGGCCAGTAAATAGGGTATATAGCCACTAGTTATTAAAATCCAGAGAATACCAGCATCATAAGATTAAACATGCACAGCAAAAGCAAAGAAAAGTAACTTAGACTGCAGAAAGGAAAACTAGAAGAACCTGAAAGGGGCCTTATCACTCTGTGCTGCCACAGAATAACAAACAGGCTTTATGAAACAAGTGCAGCCAGGGGTTACACTGGTTGTATATTAAAGCTAAGTGTATCTACATAATATTAAGTGTGTCATTGCTGAGAGTGGATAAGTGGGATAGAAATTGTCTAGGATACAGCACAACCGGTCATAGAAAAGGAATCTATAAGGAAAAGAGAAGAAACATGAAGAACATTGTCAGCACTTTTATTGTCTGCCTAATAGTTTCCAGAAAGCTAAGGTATGAACTCAGGAAAGACCTGGGTTGTATCTAAACAGAAGGTTCCAGGCGAAGATAGAAGATAGACTTGCTACATTTGAAGCACTAATGGCCAGGAATTATCCCATACTGAAGACCTTATTATATCACTCCTTATTATGAAAAGATTCTTATTTCCATGACAAAATGCTTATACAATAAGTAAATATGTGTAAGTGTGCTTAATATTAATTGTCAACCTGATGGGATCTAGAACTGCCCAAGAGACAAGTATCTTGGCCTGTCTGTGAGGGAGTTTCTACATCAGGTAGCTGAGATGGGAAGACACCCACCCCCGCCCCCCTCAACTAGGTGACACAGTTCCATGGGCAGGAGTCTTGGACTGAGTGAAAAGAAAAAGTGAACTGAGCTTTAAAATTCTTCTTTTGTGATATGGATGTGACCAGATGCCTCAAGTGCCTGTCACCATGACTCCCCCAGTGAGAGCCAGAATAAATGCTTCCCTAAACTGCTCTCATCAGGTGTCTGCCTCAGTGGTAAGAAGAGTACACTCACTAAATGGCATGTGCATTGTAATTATTTAAAATACATAGGTATATCACAGTAAACTTCAAAATACCTTAAACTAAAAACTTAACTATGGAAATAAGTTTCATATCAAAATACTTCCTATGCAGAAATGACCATCTGTTGTTACTTGACAATTTAACAACTATATACGGAAGAAGACAAATGGTCTGAGAAATCAGTTTGAATCTGAATTATGTATCTAGTCTTTTCATCATCTTAAGAATGAAGGTAAAATACTTTGTCATCTATATAGGAATTCCAAGTGATTTTCCTCAGCAGAGACACTATTGACATTTTAAGTGTCATAATCCCATGTTGCAGGACACATTGTCTGGTCCAGGTCTTCGTGTAATTCAAATTCCCACTGGTGAGTGTTCTGGCCACTAGAGGGAACCAGTAGACCTACTGCAAAAGAAACTTGATTTTCAGAATCTATGTATTTTTTACATTAAAACTAATTCAACAATGAGATGACACTTAGAAACAAAATAGAGAATAATTCTTTCCCAAATCTGGGGAAAGGGTTGACAAACTTTTCACAGCACACAAAATTGCTCAATGGTAAAAACTGCTTTAAAAATTATGATTCCATAAGGATATGTTAATATAACAAGGAAAGTAACTCCTGGAACTTAAAAACATTTGCATTCAAAATACAGAGAAGAAAAGGGTACAAGTGTCAGTGGCTTTGATAAAATTATTGATGTGACAAAGTCATGTTTATCACATAATCCTCTGCTAATAAACCTTATAGAGAGATTTCCTATTTGTTGATAACATAACTGAAGTCTACTCTTAAATTTCTGAAGCTCCTCATATATAAATCGTATAGTATGTGTGACTCAGAAGCTGTGGATCTAGAATATCAGATCCCCCTTAAAACAGATTAGACTACATCCTTTTTTTTTTTTTTTCTGTTTTGTTTTTTTGAGACAGGGTTTCCCTGTGTAGCTTTGGAGCCTATCCTGGTACTCACTCTGTAGACCAGTCTGGCCTAGAACTCCCAGAGATCCACCTGCCTTTGCCTCCCTAATGCTGGGATTAAAGGCATGCGCCACCACTGCCCAGCTATTATACTATATTCTGCTCACATAGAACAAATAGAATGGCTCTAGTCTCCTTTGAATGACCATGGAACTAACTACCAGCAGTAGAGGGGTTGAATCTCTAACTTAAGGAAGTGATAAGTTATAGAGAAACCACTAATCTCTCCCAGAAAACACTCAAAAAAATAGTGGATAAATTAAATGAATGGTTTGACATCTTTCTGGATTGGCATAAGTCCTAGCTCAAATAAAATTCTATCCTAAACTAAAATAGAGTGATAATAGACTAGACTAAAACATGAGATCCGGTGAGATCTCTGGATTCCCAGCACATGCAGAATGGGCTCTCTAATTAAATTCTGAAGGAAGGTGTAGATTAACTACTCAGAAGGCAGGAACTACTTGATGTGTATACATTTATCCAGTATAGGGTATCGTATAAGTAGTTAGTACTTTTACTTACTTAATACAAGACTAGACATTTTAATTTTAAATTATTTTACTTATATTTTGGTCATATTCTTTCCTCCTCTAACTCTTCCCAGATCCTCCCCATACAGCTTCATTTTATTCTCTCTCTTTCTCTCTCCCTCTCTAACAAATCAAAACAATACAAAAGACCAAAACAAATATAAGCCAATAAGACAAAATACCGAAACAAAACAAACACCACACACAAAAAGTGGAGTGGAATTTGCGTTGGCCATCTACTCCTGGGCTTGCCCTGGAGTGTGGTTGAAATGCCTTTGACACCCAATTGTGTTTTTAAAAATCACTTGCTATATTAAAGGCTCTTATTTCCCTCTCTTTTCAAACATTGATGACATTGTGTGTGCATACGTCTATGAAATTGAATGGCTGCTAATGGTAACATGAACACCAATGTGTCTTTCCTTCTTCCTCCATAGGAGACTTATGACTCCAATCATGTATGCTGCCCGAGATGGTCATACTCAGGTTGTTGCTCTGCTTGTTGCTCATGGAGCAGAAGTTAACGCCCAGGATGAGAATGGTTATACTGTGAGAAATGCTTTTCCAAGCTGACTTCTTTTTCTGAGACATTGATACTTTGCTGTTTTTACCAGTAGCCTACACAAATGGCTCATTTTCTTTGGTTGATGTTTACTGCCAATGAGTTAAGGAAAATTGTAGAAGGCTTGGGCTGTAGTCACTGATAAGTGAAAATACTGTGAAAGCAACAACTTAGAGAAAGGGGCAGTTATTTGGTACTTCATAAAAGAAGCTATAATGCACAGCAAAAACCAGGGCTCTAGAAAATGCACACGAATTCTTTTGTAGAAAACATCTGTAAAGGCAGATAAGTTCTTTATTCCATGACATTACTTAACTGCGTAACACAGTGTTTGGTTCAGAAAATCAGTGAGTACAGCTGGGAATATGTTTACATTATGTTTTGCAATGCGGAGATTGCATCACTCTACTAATTAGCCATGCTCTCTTTTTGACTATGCTATAAATGCTGGTGAAAATATTTCTTATCTCTCTCACATGCACTCCTTTTTAAACAGTCCTCTTTCCCACACTTACAGGCCTTAACGTGGGCAGCACGTCAGGGTCATAAAAATGTAATTCTGAAGTTGCTTGAACTTGGAGCTAATAAAATGATACAGACCAAAGACGGCAGGACACCAAGTGAGATTGCAAAAAGAAATAAACATCTTGAGGTATTCACCTGTGTACTCTCTGTGTTGTTGTATTATCATGTAGAATTTTTATATTATTTGTCATAGTTCCTAAGTAGTATAATAATATTTTGAACAATTATTAAATACTTGAATGGGTTTCCTTCTCCAAGCAGGTATGGAAAATTCATTTTGCTAGAATAGTCATCTTTTAAATCAAAGCATGATACTGTAGTCATTTAAATGATAAGAAGACAGTGAACTCTCTGTCCCTAGAAGTAGCACTGTAATAGGCGTAGACTACTTGGATATGCATGCTTGGGGTTTGTATACATATTGTCATGCTGATTACTTCAACCATGGCTTCAAGGACTGCCTTAGTAGTTAATTTATAAGTAACTTCTCCAAAATGTTTCATATCATCTTGAAAATATTAATCATGCTTTAGGTTAAGGAAGCATTTACTTGATTTTACAAAAAGTTTTCTCAGGATACAGTTATAAAAACTCTGACCTACTCACCTTGTTAGTATTTTCTTCCTAGATAGAAAAAAATATGTTCACTTTTCTTTTTAGTATAAGAGATAATAATAATGCTAACTATATTTTAATGGCTCGGGATTTTTTTCAGATCTTCAACTTTCTTTCTTTGACTCTAAATCCACTGGAAGGAAAACTTCAGCAGCTAACCAAGGAAGAAACTATTTGTAAACTGTTGGCCACAGATTCCGATAAAGAAAAAGATCACATATTCAGGTAACATATTTGAGTTCAACAGAGTGTGTATAAAATGCTTATTTTATTACTTGTAGTAAATTTCACAAGTTGTATAGGACATATGTTATTTTAAACGTTTATAAGCATTTTAAAATATCACTTAGAAATGTCTAGATTTTAGATGCTTTGCTCTCTAGAATTTTAGAAGAATTTTATTTAGTTATTTACTTTATTTAATTCTGACTTTAACATTCATTTATAGTAAAATATCAATTATTACTTTTAGAGACTCAAAATTATATCTGTTTTCACACTTGTTTTTGTTATATCTTATTTTCTGATTATTTTTATCATCTCTCTGGTTTTATAAGCTAAAATTTGAAAGAACAAATCCCTGAATTCTGTTGTTCAATACATGGCTACAAACTAACTCTTTATTACATTTATAGTTACCATCTAATTTATATTGAAAGACATTTCTGTTTGTAATATCTCATGACAAATACATACTGATTTTAAATCCTAGGAAAGATGAGCTGAATATATTACCACCCATGTTATCCCTTTCTTTGCTTAGGTTGGTAATGTAGCTCACTGCTTAGATCATGTGAAATTTAGTTTTTCAGCTTTAGAAGGGAAAGGAAGAAGGGGAAAGGAGGTAGGGGGAGGGAAGGACAGGGGAACAAAGAGAGAACCTAGTTTATTCCTTTGATGCAGCATTTAAATGTGCCGTGTAAACTTAGAAGTATATTCTGCCTCAAATCATTTTTGCCCGTAACCATGCTTGCTGTTAAATGCACATATACATTTCTGTGTATATATAGTCTGTTCTGAAACTGACCTTGCTATGATATATTATAGTCCATATACAGCGTTTGGAGATCTGGAAATATTTTTACATGGTCTTGGACTTGAGCATATGACAGACTTATTAAAGGTAGGATTTCATGTAAAGCAGAACAAGTTTTATATGTGTGTGGTTATATTAGAATAAAATTAAATTTTAGTTCACAAGCATACCATTTATTTCTCCTTCATTTGTAGAGTACCCTATTTTAAATTCATAAGAAGCATTTCTAAAATTTATTAACCTAGGAATTTATATAAATTAGGATCTGATGGATTCTACAACATCTGTTGGATATATCTGTATACATTCAAGTCCTATGTTTACAGCTGTTGCTTGCCTTGTGTGGGATACTAGAAGCATGATTTTGAATGGGACAATCCTGTATTAGATATTTGCTCTGATTATTAACTGGAATATGCTACTTAAATATATTTTCTTTAAGGACAACTGTAGATTTTCAGGAAGATTAAGTTAAGTCACACAATAACTTTGTATGATTTAAGCATGCATGCATGGTAGGATTTGAGTAGATAACTATTGTTACCAGGCAGATAAGGATACTGAAGCAAAGGACTGTCTAAGGTTCTCATAGGATGATGAACATTGGTTCAGGTAGGTTAGAGTTGGATTCATTATACAATGCTGGAACTTCTTATCTGAGGAAATCTTGGGTCAAAAATCATATTATTGATAGTTCAGTCTGATGCTAAACTATTCTGTCAGATTTCCAGAACGTTCTCTTTTTCTAAGCATAGTGCTAGCCACTTTCTTTGATTCTGGGAAATGAGATACTGCATGCTTCTGTGCATATATACTATCTAGCCAGTAATGTAGCTCTTAAGCTACATACCCTCTGAAGAACTGGAAGCTATTTGAGAAAGCAGTTAAGTGGCAACGTCTGCTTCCTTTCCTACTTTGCTTTGAATTGTTCATACTGAAAGGTGGTGGGATTTTTACCTTTTTACAGGAAAGGGATATAACTTTAAGACACCTTCTGACCATGAAGAAAGATGAGCTTACAAAGGTAAGTATCACTTATAAGATGCCAGATATATTCTTTGGCATTTTTAAACTTGCACATTCTTTTGTTTTCTATTTAAAATCGTAGGGCTATATAGACTGATCTTCCATACATTCGTGGTTAGAAACAACAGTGGATTACCATGTGTAAATTGTACTGCAATATTAAAGTTGTTTAAAGAACATTACAGACTTAGAGCATGGGGCTTCCTAGGATTGTTATTATATATACTCGATTGCAGATAGGAAGTGGATTTGTAAAACAGGCTACTTAGAAGTAAGAGATGGAGGGTCTAGACCCTCCTTGCTGTATCTGGGCTGCAGTAGTATACCACCATAGGGAATGGGCTCCGAAAGTCCATTTGTGCTCCATGGATAAAGACTGGCTCCGCTGTCAGAGACCCTCCCCCAAACAATATGACAGACTTTGAAGGTCCTTGATAGAGGGTCTCACTATCCCTGGAGAGTAGTTGGGGGTGGGTTGGGGTAGGTTAGGTGGGGAACATGGGAGGAGGGGAGGGTGAGGGAATGGGGGGATGGATATGTAAATATGAGTAATTAAAAATAAATAAAAATCTGAACGGAAAAAAAGAGAAGTAAGGTGATTTTTAATCTGGGCAAACACGTTTATCTTTCAAATCAGACCCAACTGTGTGGTCATCTGTTATCGTTAATAAGTGCAAAATAGGAATTGGAAGTTTTGAGGTACTTTGATAAGGATATTTTAAAGTACTTGTCTTGCTGTAATAAAACATTGACAATTGAAATCTCTACTATCACTAAAAACCAAAAGAACATACTTCTTAACTAAATCCAGGAAATTTGCTTTAACATTGAAGGTGAAATACAAGTAAAAAGTTAATACTCACTTATAACTAATAACACCCTAAACAACATTTTGAAGGAAGAACTGTTTGCTATGTGTTTTAGAATGGTAGTATTTTAAACTCTAATAATGTCACTTTTTAATCCATCACAGTTCTCATTATACATTGCAAAAAATGATTATAGTTAACTGTATGGCTAAACCATTTATGACATAACTTTGTTGAAGTACAAGCATACAATATATTTAAGTGTATTATTTTCCAATTTTTGTCTATTTGCCAAGATATAATCTAGAAAATGGCATTAGTAGTCTTCAATATGAAATTATTCAAATATAACTCTCTTACTGGACCTTTCAATTATTTCTCCCTAGAATGGAATTACCAGTAAAGATCAGCAAAAAATTCTGGCTGCTCTCAAGGAACTAGAAGTAGAAGAGATAAATTTTGGAAAATTACCTGAAGTGGCAAAGCTGGAAATCAGGTAAAATTATCAGTTTATGTTAATATCATTTAGAGTCAAGTATTATTTTTTAGTTTAGTGCCTAAATATTTGATTTGATGCTACCATTTTTCAAGGAAAATTTAAAAGCAGATGCACTTTATAAAGTTAATTTTCATAAAAATTAATTTACATAGAAGTGAACAGTCTATCTTGTTAACTTACATAGAAACAATTTGTATGTCTTTTTTCATTGCATCTTGCTAAATTCTACCATATAAAGGGTACCACATTTTTCCTAGCGTAATTCGCATTCTCTTTAAATCATGTTAGATGCCAAGCTGAAAAGTATGGAGCTGGACTCATTGTTCAGTTGCTAAAGTGATTGCTGTGCAAACATGAGGATTTGAATTCTGTCCCTAAATCTCCCCCAAACAAGACAGGCATGATGATAAAGACTTGTAAGCTCTGTACTGGGGAGGCAGAGCCAGGCAGATTCTTGGCGCAATCTAGCATAGCCTACTCAGTGAGTCCCAGGCCACTAAAACACCCTGCCTTAAAAAAAATAAAATGGACAATATATAAGGAACAATGCCTGAGACTGGCTTCCATATAAAGTAAATACACACACACACACACACACACACCACACACACACACACACACACACACACACACACACGGACACACGGACACACGGACACACACACACACACACGGACACACGGACACACGGACACTCACACAAACAAAAAGAAGAAAAGAAAAAATGGTCATATTTTCACAACACCTATAAAGAAACCGGTTCTCTTGAGTTCATCTCAGCTTCAAGCTTTACTGTGTAAGAATGACATCTAAGTTTATAAAGGTATTACTCTAAGATTCTCTTTGGTGTTTTGTCTAGTTTTGCTGTTGGGGTGACAGCATTACAAAACAATTAGGGAAATAGTGTTCTCATCTGCTTTCTGGACGAGGTTGTGGAGGCTAGTGTTAATTTTTCTTCAAACATTTATGTAGATTTATCCACTAAAACTGTTTGGCCTAGGGTTTCCTTGGGGCATTTTTTTTTTTAATCACAATTGTATCTTCTTTAGTAGTTACAAACTATTGAAGCTGTAGCTTTTTTATTTTGGCTTTACTTTAGCAATTTGTGGTTTCAAAGAACTTGATCCATAACTAAGTGATTGAATTCACAAGCATGTAGGTTGATGCTGTTCTCTACTATCCTTTTGATAGCTGTGGACTCCATTATAATATCTCATTTCATTATCAGTGCTGTTGTTTTCCTCTCTTATTTTATCTCTCTTCGTCTTGCTGAGGTTTATTAATTTTTAGATAGGTGCTCCTTTTTTAACTTAATGTTTATTTTGTGTCTGTTGGGATAGGATTCGTGCATGACACAGTGTGCATGTGGGAGCAGAGGACAACTTATGGGACTTTCACCATGTGGGTCCCAGGGTTTGAACTCAGGTCATCAGGCTTAGCCAGTGCTTTACCCTCTGAGCCATCTCAACAGCCCAGAAAACCTTCTTTTTGTCTCATTACTGGTTTTAGTTTTACTGGTCTCTGCTGTTACCCTTATTATTTGCTTCCTTTTGCCTGCTTTGAATTTATTTTTATATGTTCATGAGACAGGATATTTCTATTCTCTTTCCCTCCCCTCCTTCCTTTCTTTTTTGATGGGATCGTCTTCTATAACCTAGACAGGCCTCAGACACTCAATCTTCCTGCCTTAGCTTCCCAAGTGGAGGATTACATGTGCACACCACCTTGTTTGATATTCATTCCTTTTTGTTGTATAGGCATTTGAGTGGCCATTTGCATTTTCCTCCCAACATGCATGTAATTGGAAGGCACAAAAAATGTAATACACTGCATGGTCATTTTCATGGACTTTTATGTGTAGTGTTTTTCCCTCAAAGCTTCATCTTTATTCACCTATTATTTAAAAGTGTGTCCTTTGATTTGCAAATACTTAGAAACTCTCCTATTGACTCTAGTTTTGTTGAGCTCAGTAACTGTGTGACAGCTACAAAGAATAGATAGAACTTAAACATAGTCTAGAAAACCTGAAAGGCTTCTGCCATTTTAAATTATTACTGGCTGTCTAGTATGTTTTGTAAATATTTTTGTATTTAAAAACAAAACACATTATAAATATTACCTGTATTTAAAAATAAAACACATGGATTTTTGAAATCCTAAATAACATATAATAATTGTTTTCCTTCAACAGCGTGGTAATTTTGAACACATATTTAGCAACACCAGCAGATAACCAACCTTTATATACTAAAAATACTTATAAATGCAGCATTATCATCATTCAAATAGATTCAAATAGATTTCTGTATTGTTTTAGAATTTAGAGAATTCTTCCAAGAACCTATTTATATGATCCTGATGTCTTAAAGCCTATTAAAGAGGCCACATTATACTCCTTTTCTGTTTTTTGTCTTAATTTGCCTCTGTATAACAGAAAGGACTTTAAGTATTTGATGTTATCACTTCTAGATAATATCATAGCACCTAAATATTTAAATGCATTATGGAAGATCTCAGTACTGTGGTTTTTAAATCAGCAACTCTTCTTAAATATCTCTGTTGTTTCACCATTGTTTCTATTAGGCAGTATTCCAGGTCCTAGGTAACTAACTTGTAGATTGGACCCAATGTTACTTATTTTTATGACGGCAGAGTTGCCTATATGAATGTACTTATGGACTTTAATAGACCTAAAGAGTATAGAATCATGAATAGCCCACCTATTAAAACTGCTGAATTTTTTAAAAAATAAAAATGTCAGACACATATTCCAGGAATTTGACCTTGTTATTAAATCACAGACTGTGTTTACATGATTGTAAAGACAAGGTTTTGCTTCCCATTTGTTTAAAGCCATCCTTTAAAGAAGAAATTAGTCATTAAGTCATAAGAAAACTAACAGCAGGAAATGTGAACTGATTGATTGTAATCTCCTGATAATTTTATTTCAACAATTAAGCCACTGATTTATTTTAAGATACTTTTTATGTGTGTCAAATTTCTAAAATTGTTACAAGAATGCGCATATACTATTCATTTACTTTTTTATGTCTTGGCATGTTTGCAACATTTAAATTTTAAATTTAAGTATTAAATAAATTAATATTAATAATATTAAATCAGCATTCACTGCTTTTCAGTGCTTTTCAGACATTTTCTTCGTGCTTTGAGCTACCTAAAATCCACTTGAATTTATCAAAAGTATATCAAGTCCCTCTAAGTCCATTAAGAAACTCTACATCTCAAAAATCTATATAGTTCCAATATTTTATGTAGAATACATGTTCATGGTGTTCATGCGGTTATTTATAAACATTCTAAAATTGGAATTTCTAAATAACAGCAGAGAAATGACTGACTTACATTTCATAAACATGATTTTTCATTATTAACATTATTTTGAAACTTAATATCATGGGAAATAGCCACAGTATGTTAAAGGCACAATTAAACTGGCATATTAAATATTGTACTAGTTGTAGAAATCCATAGAAGAAATACTATAAAAATCTATAAGAAAATATCCTGGCAGAAAATGGTGCACTTACTATCTTTGGGTGGTGTGATGATTTTTTTTTCAGTTATTCTACAATGAGTATCTAGTACTTCTATTTATAACATATTAACCACAGATACTAAATTTTATCTTAATCTTAGACTTCAAATTTTTAAGATATGGCCTAGTCTGCTTATAAATGTTAAGCATCAGTCCCAGTGAAGCTCGGTTCTTGATCATCCTTATCATTGGCTTTCCTCCTTTTTACTCTGAGGCCAGACTAGAGGAAGTGCTCCAACATGGGGCATGCTCCTCCATGACAAGAGAAGAGCTATGGCATAGCCAACCAGCAGACCTGGTCAGTGGCTCGTAAGGTCAGAGGAATAGGAAGTGTGTGTGAGATCAAGTCTGCTAGGCATGTCAGAAACTATACCCATGAGTCTCACAAACATGGCTGCCTACATTATGAAAAATTACAAAATCCTTTGGAAGGTAGTTACATTCAGTCCATTGCTACTGCTTTCTGATGTTACTTTAGTCATGCATTAACTGGTCCTCTGGTTTTTATTTTTATACCTACCAAGTCTTTCTATCCAGAACATCTTCCCTTCCTTACCTAAATAAAAAACATTATTTGGTTCCAAATTCAGTCTAAGTATTATTTCTATCAACTGTTTCTATCCTTAATTCCCACCATAGTGAGTGGTACTAAATTAATTCTCAGAATTTTAGATAGCTCACATATGAGCAAGTGTTAGCCACCTTACACACTGATAGGGAGAAACCAAACAAATACCCATGTAAAAGTAATCAATGCAGTATCCTCCGGGATAGCGACTCAAATATTGGTTCTTTCATCTTCCTTCTTCATGTATCCCTTCAAATAATAATTTCATGTCTATATGTCATCTTAGAATTTGAAATTCTTGGAGCAGGGGCTTTGACTCAGTGGCAGAGCTTGCCTGGAAAGGGCAAAGTCCAGGGTTCAATTTCCATACCATAAACCTTGTGTTGCAATAAAGAGTGGTAAAGGAATTCATCATTCTTGGGATTCGAGACTTGGTTTGTTTTACACTTAGTGCATATTTCAGTTCCAAATCCATATTGGATAGTCAGTAATTTTTAAAACCTTATTAATATTAAAAGTGGGAATGAAGTAAAGCAGCTCTAACCGGTTCCTGTTTGTCTCCTTCCCTCAGTGGTGATGAGTTCCTCAACTTCCTTCTGAAATTAAACAAGCAGTGTGGCCATTTAATCACAGCTGTGCAGAATATCATCACTGAGTTACCTGTAAATTCTCACAAGGTATTTATGCAAGAGTTGTTCCATGCAAGTGTGAGTGTTGAAGAACAGGCTAGATGAACTCAAGATAACTCATTAGGCAGTTTTGATCTGATGATGTTCTCCCAGTTGTTCACCATGAGACCCAAAGCAGTAAATTTGTTTAGTATTCTCTTCTACATTGAATTCATTATAAAACCTTGTACTCTCAGCCTCAAGCAAAGGGGGAATAAGGCAAACCAAAATCTAAACTGATCTCTTTATTGAATTTGTCATTTGTTGTTATGAGGATTTAACTGGTTAAAATAAAAAGTGTTTGGAGACCCAAGTGAAAGATGAAACAAAATGGATGTTATTTAAAAATTACAATGGCATATAGTTTTTCTTAATTAAGGAAATTTTAAAGAACTACTGACTTTAAAAAGCAGACTTTCTGAGTTTTTTTCCTGTTTTAGTTTTGCCTGTTTGTCTAGAATGAAAATTTGAAGCAGACTGTTTTCCTATGTAAATGTATAATACTAGTCTGAGAATGTCACTTTTTCAATTTTTGAAAATGTATGTCAGCACTACAAATATTACTAATATTAATTTTTGCATATATATTTAGGAAATTCATATAGCGAGATGATTGAACTGTTTGTATAAAATTACTGACTTACTTCTGTTGCCAGGATTTATTCTGAACAAAAAAAGGTCAATTATATAGTTTAATCTTTTAGAATGTCAGATAATCTTCGTACATAAAAATTTTGAAAAGTTATTTCCATTTTAAATGTAACTTTTGGAAATCTCAACAGATAGTACTAGAGTGGGCTTCTCCCAGAAATTTTACTTCAGTCTGTGAAGAACTGGTTAGTAACGTTGAAGATTTGAATGAAGAGGTCTGCAAACTCAAGGATTTGATTCAGAAGGTATACATTTAACACTGACATGGGTGGACACCTTTCACAGCAAGATGTTAGGAAATAAATCAGTTTTAACAAGGACAACGAAAGGCAGAAATGCACACAAATAACAGGGATTGCTGGGCATTCGAGAGGCCGGTGCTGAAAGAGCGTGTGCCTCTTGTGCTTCTAGTTAGCAGAAAATGTGCCAGTGCCATGGTGGTCTTTCTGGAGCCCACTGAGCACACCACTGCTTTAAAGCATTGCTACCTTTTGCTAACAGTTTATTCCAAAATTGTGTGTACCCTGGGTGTCCTATACTAGGCAAATAATTTAATCATTATGTTTATTTACTAATCTGTGCGCTTGGAGTGTTTGCTTAGCACTTGGCAGGCCTTTGGTTCAGTCCTCAGCACAGAAAACAGAAAAAAATAATGTGAAACCAATGGAAAACAATTGAAACCATTTGTCTGCTTGTGAAAGATAGAACTTACACTATTATAACTGCGTGAATGCAAAAAGATCACATGAAACACTTACTGGTTCTGTTAATGGCATTAGGTTGGCAGTGAAGTTATTATTTCTATTGGTCAAATGCCACATCATCTTTTATAATTTAACTTTTTTAGAATGTGGACATTTTTTATCTGTCTATATTCATATAGGAGCAACATATGTGTGGATTTAAAGGCAGGTTGCTTTTCTCCTTTAAAAAATTGTCTATGCCAAGGCTGATATAGCGGCCTTTATTGAAGCTGGAAGATAAAGGAAAAACACTCTCGAGTCCCTGTCAGTTTAATAAATAAGTTTGATGTCTACTAACTTTTGTGACACATCTGACTTTTATAGTGTCAGCCTAAGATTCATTTAATATTTTCACCAATATCTTATCAAAAGAATTTAACAGCAAACCTCATGTCAAGGTAATTTGTCATCTCCCTTATTAAAATATATTTAATCAACAGAAGTCTTTTAAATCCAGAACAAAGTTGTGAAGCAAATTCTGTAATAGTGGAATGAGGATACTTTAAATGAGAAAATAAGAAACACATTCCAACTTCTGAAATAAATCAGCTCCATTCTAGTGGCAGAGGTGCTTTTAAGAGTTGTATTGTGTGTGACATCCATTCATTCACCAGATGCCAAGAGCCTACACAAGCTAGATAGAGCATGAATTTCCTGACAGCCCACAAATTTTAACACTGTTCATCCTCACTTCCTCCATCTCAACTAGAATGGAAGGAGAGTGGGTTTGGTTTTACTCAATATGATATTCTTCATGAGAAGCCAAGGAAAAGTTGGAAGATTTGTGTATAGAAATTTCCTTGAAAATCTTACTTTAAATGTAAGAAATTCCCGAAAACATATTTGTGGCAGGAGTGGTTTACTAATTTGGATTTTCAAACTAAAATCTGGATGTAGGTAGGGCAGTGAGATTCAATTAAAGGGAAAGAACCAAAGTATTCTGTGTCAGATAAAATTAAGAAGCATTGTTTTAAAACTTGCTGCATCTGAAACATGATATGATTAGATATCATAATATTTAACTTAACAATATATGCCTATGAAAAGAATCTTGATCTTTTTTCACTACATGGGTAGTATTTTTTTCTGTGAAAGTTCTCTACCTAAAATTCAAATTTTCTATTTAAAAACTGGCCTGGAAATACGTTGATTGGACACTGGCACACATAGTACTTTAGTCAGAAAAGTCTTAAATTTTGAGCAAATGAATGGGCTAATTTTTCTAAATTAGTCTTATATGAACAGTACTTGTTGTAATGAGATTTTACTCAGAAAATTGATGAGGCTTATGTATTTAGGAATATGTTGTCATGCTTATTAAGCTTTTGGTAGTTTAAAAATTTACTAATAGGAACTTTTCAAAGAAGTTTTAGAGATATCACAGATAAGTGTATTGAGGCAACAAAGAGGGTAGGAGAGGTCAAGGCTAGCCTAACACCACATCATTCTCTTTCAAACCAACACACTGACAACTCTTGTTAGAAAGGGTCATTGGTTAATAAAGGAATGACTGTCCCAGGATTCAGTAAATGGAGCATCAGTGTCAAAAAAGAATCTGTTGCTGAATGAAGCCATTTGGAAGTTAAACCAAGATTACAGTCTTAACGAGATTGGCATCAGAGTCCATTTTTCTACTATAAATTTGAAATTAATTTTGCAGACTTTTAAATTAAATATTTACACTGTAGAATTTCAAAGTCATTATTCCTCCTATTGTTGAAAGTATTTCTATCGTCACCCAGTGCAGGATGTTTCTAGTAAATACCACTCCATGAATGTGTCCAGTTCTTTTTATCTTTTAAAGATCTTTTGATTTCTGCTTATTCTCCTTCTCTTGACCCATTCCAGCAGCTATCTCTCACCTTTCCCTCCCCGCCCCCCACCAACACACACACTGATATGAGGCTGCTTCACAGAAAATGTCTCTGTGTGGGGTTTAGAAGCAGTGTAGGAAATGAACTCTCATTGCAGAGAACTGCTGGATGAGCCACACATTTGTTCCTGCAGTTACAATGCAGTATCTTATGATTTTTAATAAATTTCTGTTGTAGATTTGAAATCAGAATGGGTCAGTCTTTTATGGCATAGTAGTTGAATTTAATACAGAAAGAAATAAATTCCAGTTGTTACTTTAAGTTAATATGAAAGGAACTTAAATGTTCCTACAGTGTAAATTGTCTCCTGACATAAAAAACACCATTTTAAAGGGTGATAATATATAAAATTATTTATTACTACTGTAAAAGTATTAATCATCTATGAAAGGATACTGGCAAAAGGCATATATGTTCACTTTAAATCTGTTGTGAATCTTTATTTTTTTCTATCTAATTCCAGTGAACGAATATGAATTTTTTCTTCAAAACAAATGTTTTAATTTTCACTATCTTGTCCACTAACTCTTATTTTCCATATGAAAAACCAGATGCAGAATGAACGGGAAAGCGATCCAACTCATATCCCATTAGTAGAGGAAGTATCCACATGGAAGAGTCGAATTTTGAAGAGGTCAGCAGTTACAGTGTGTGGATTTGGGCTGCTGCTTTTCATCTGCAAGCTAACTTGCCAGAGAAAATAATCCTAATATTTATTTAAGTTATGTATGTACATCTCATTCAGAGTGTCCTAGCATTGCTCTTAATCATTTGTGGTACAACATAGCTTTATTTCCTTGCCCATATGTCATAGGAAAAATTATGATAACTTAAAACACAGTTTTTCTTTAGAAAGTGACTTCAGTTTGAATTATATCGTTTATTACATTTTTATGTTAATTTCAATCAAGAAATAAATTATGGATAATTCTTTCATTTAAACCTGACTAAATCACATGCAAAATAAACGTTTGGTATTCTTTACATTCAGAGAGTGTGTGTTCACTTGTCATAAAGAAGCTTAATGTGTTTGTGAAGAGTTCATAAGTTGATATTCCTTTTAGGCCTTATTCCTTTCTGTAATTATATAATTATGAATTATTAATTCTGAAAGTATCAGAAAACAAAAGATAATATAGCAAAACATGAAAATCTATAAATTCTTTTTTAAAAGTATTTTACATGCAGAATAAAAAATAAAATTAAGAAAAAGTATATAAGGCACAAAATATATCAGCATTTTTATGTTAAGTATTTTGGCTAACTATCCTGTATATAGTATGCAGGATATAATATTTTAGGAATATTATGAGAGTGGGATTTCGTATATCATTTCTCATCTCTAAGAATGTAATATTTTATTTTTCAATTTGAAATATTGATGTTCAAATTTAAAAAGTGAAATGTAGCCCAACCTAGACATGGGGATGTGGGGGTGGAGAGGGCCTTATTCCTGCCTCAACTAGATGATGGGACAGACTTAGTAGACTTCCTATTGGAGGCCTTACCCTCTCCATGGACAGATGGGAGGAGGAGGGAGTGAAGGGAACAGGAGGAAAAGAGGGAGAGGGAACTGGGATTGGAATATAAAAAATAATAAAAGAGAGGAAAAAAGTGAAATGTGAAAACAGCCAGGTCCCATTTAGCAGGTAGTGTGGTGTCTATGAGTTCTGGCTGACTTAGTGCCATACTGACAATGGCAGTTATCTATAGTTAAGAGCTAATGGCAAATGTACGGGAAGAACTGAAGGCTGAGAGAAGAGCATAAGGACTATAATAAGTAGCAATTTCTGCCTGTTCTTAACTGCTAGATTCAAACCAGCCTTCTGCAGCAGTGCTCAGTTGTGTGTCATTGGAAAGTAATTCTGTGGTAACGGGCATCTAACACTCAACAACTGTTAAAGCAAGCGTGTTTTTTGTGATCTCCTATTTAAGCGAGTTCAAGACATAGACAGAAACATGGGATTTGTTTTAGCACTTGGTGTATCGCTCCCAACACACAGACAAGAAATCACACACATTACTTTTATTTTCCTTTTAAAAATAAAGTATGAAAATGACAGGCATCCTACCTGATTAGCCACTTGGTGGTCTTTTCCTACAGTGCACTTTAAAAAGAATACTCTTGTCTTCTTTTGGTTGGATGGCTTATAATTGTTATTAACAAAATCAAGCTGAATTTTCAGCTGTCAGATATGAATTTATAGTATTTGTTTTCCAGAGTTTATCATAGAGTTCTTTACAATGCTGAAGTACTCTGTGCCACTGTTCTTCAGTGAGGAAATTAATACTATAAATTTAGTGGCAGCCACGTCATCTGACTGAAAGTCTTGTTCCTGCCTTGACAAATACAGTGTGATTTCCATATTACAGACTAAAAATAATTAGGGCATCATTTTGTATTTATTAAAATTACTTTCCCAGGTAAAGTATCAATGAATTAATAAGGATTTCCTTATGATTTAAAATCAGTTGATATCTAGAATGTAATTCCCTTCCCACTCTGGTTAGTTGACCTTATTATGGGCTTGAGGGAGTGGAAATCGTTACTGCTTCTGGAATAGGTAACTCAGTGCCTCCTTCAATTGCAGAGACAGATGTAGTCATTGGAAGTTATCTTAATTAGTCTGAATCAGAAGGTGTTTCAATTTTGGAACCAATTTTGGGATTGTAGCCCCCTGCTGAAATGAAGTATCTGAAAAGGAAATATACTTCCCTCACTTGGGGTTTCTACTGCTGTGATAAAACACCATGACCAAAAGCAACTTGGAAAACAAAGTGGTGGTTTCCACTCACAGCTCTCAGGTCACATTCCATCACTGAGGGAAGGCAGGGCAGGACCTGGAGGCAGGAACTGAAGCAGAGGCCATGGAGGGGTGCCGCTTACTGGTTCCATCCCCCTGGCTTGCTCAGCCTGCTCTCTTATAGGAGTAGTATCACCTTTAGTGAACTGGGCCCTGTCACAGTCTCCAATCAGAAAAACTGCACTAGAGCATGCCCACAGGCCAGTTTCATAGGGACATTTTCTCAACTGAGGTTTCTTCCAAAATGCCAGAATGACTCCAGCTTGTGTCAAGTTGACATAAAACTAGCCGACACACTTGCTTCTGCCATATGACAGATACATTGTCCTCAGCACATTTATTTCTGGTTCCTTCTGCTCCCTGTACGCCATAAACTCTGCATTCTCCCGTATTTTTGGTTGTGAGCCTATCCTTTAACTAGGAGCTATCCCTCCAGCCCATCTGTGCATTCTCAGCCATGGTGTTGTACCCTACCGCAAGCCTAAAGCAATAGAGACAGACTTCTGAAGCTTTTGACCAAAACTATTTTGTCCTTTAATTGCTTTGCTCGGGTATTTTGTCATAGTCATGGGAAATCTAATATAGGAAAGAGAGAAAAGTACTAGAATGGGATATACACCATCTGACCATATGAAGTGCAGAGAAGTTTAGACAAGCCAGCTAGAAAAAGCTCATAATGCTAGAAGTAGAGCTTGACCGGCAGTTTTGGTGGGAGCCTATAGACCAGATTTGCCAATATAAAGACAGTTAAAGGCTTTACTTATGAGGTTCTACATGGCAATGAGAACTCTATTGGGGATTGCCATTTTTTTTTTTTCCGAGACAGGGTTTCTCTGTGGCTTCGGAGCCTATCCTGGAACTTAGCTCTTGTAGACCAGGCTGGTCTCGAACTCACAGAGATCCGCCTGCCTCTGCCTCCCGAGTGCTGGGATTAAAGGTGTGCGCCACCACTACCCAGCGCCATTTCTATTGATTTTGGTAAAGATCTTACATTTTACCCACATTCCCCAAGCCTGTGTGAAGCTTCATTTAAATAAGAGCTAGTTAGTCCACTTGAAGCAGGTTCAAGTTCACCATGTACAAGCTGTGGTATGAGGTCAGCTAACTGCTTTGAGCTAAATTTACCATGAGAACTGTGAGCAGAAAGCAGAGGAGAAAGAGTGGGAAAAGCTGTGGGTTGGCCAAAAAGGGGCATGTAAAGCTGAGGCCAAAGAAGGCATAGGTGCTGAGAGGTTCATTTAGTCACCACACAGAAAGCAGAATACTAGAAAAGACGAATTACAAGGTTCTTGGGAGTGGTTTAGACCCACCCATTGTAGACTCAAGGAGGAGAAAGTATCTAAAAATTCATTTGGAAGAGTTTGCTTTGAGAATGTAGCACATGGATGCCCTGCTCACACAGAACAGCCCAGGCAATCCTTTCTCCAAATTCAGTTCTCCAGGCCCTCAGAGAGTCCTGCAGAGTTGGCCCAAGTGAGCCCAGCTACTGCCTGAGTTGGGCCCCACCATGGCATCATCCTCATGGTGCTGGCTTTACAGAACACAGGAGCTGTGGGAGCTTCCCCTCACATTTCAGAAAGAACTGGGGGGCCAAGCAGCATGTAAGAGCATCAGAGTACCTACAAGAAACGGGAGAATTTTTGTGTGAAGTCACCTGTGAAGTCTGGCCTGCAGGGGAGACACCACGAGTTAGAAACCCTAGAGAGACAGATTATCTACTAAGAAACTGTAGACTCTAAGAGTTAGCCCAAGAGAGATGCCACGTGGGCTAAAGCAAGCAAAGACATATAGTACAACTGCCTGGTTGTCAGGAACAAGAACACTGTTTCAAAAGTGTGCCAATGTTCTAATTCCCCCAATTCTTTCTAAGAGTTCCTTTTCAAAAGATTGAGAGACACCCTCTACCCTTTCCAATCTTAACAGCCACCTTTTCCCCCTTGTTCTGGGTATAGCAGTTTCTCTACTGTTGGTGTTTTCAGAGAGCCATCTTGGGTCATGGTCACTTTTCTCTTGTACTTATGTGTTCTTGTTTCCTTGGTTACTTTAGTCCTTGTTCTTCTGCTTGGTTTATGTTTAATTTGCTCTTCTCTTTCCAGTGTCTTTCAGTGGAAACTTGGTGTTGATTTGGAGAAACTGATAGCTTTTAACATTGGTACTTATGGCTACAAGTCTCCAATTACTTATATAGATGCATACCAGGTATTTGCATGTTGTAGCTTAATTTTTATCATGAAAAGAATTTTCTAAACGTTAACTCAGTATTCTTATGTAAGGTTAGTGTTAATCTGATAAGAAAGTGAAAATCCTCAGAGTACCTTAAAAACACTCAGTACGTATTTGTGTGTTGTATGTTTAGCATATATATGTTAAAATATTATAATTTATATGGTGGTGGGTGTGTGTGTGTGTGTGTGTGTGTGTGTGTGTGTGTGTGTGTGTGCCCACACTTATAGGTAAGTGGTGGGCAAAGAAAAACTCAATTCTAAAGGCTGTCCTGTAGAAATTATTTCTGTTAATGTCTGATTTAAATGAGTTAAATCAATTCAATGTGATAAATAAGGTATTTAAAAGTTGAGCCTGGTGTTGGTGGTGCACTCCTTTAATCCCAGCACTCGGGAGGCAGAGGCAGGCGGATCTCTGTGAGTTCGAGGCCAGCCTGATCTCTAGAGTAAGTGCCAGGATAGGCTCCAAAGCTACACAAAGAAACCCTGTCTCAAAAAACAAAACAAAGTTGAAAAGTGTATGGCCCCTAAACAAAGCCAGACACACTTTCAAGTACCAACATTAAAATTGAGGTTATTTAATGGGAAGTTTAATAAGACCAGAATTTATTTGATCTCAACACTAAGACGACTGTTAATCTTAGAGAACCTAGATAACCATTATGACTTCTGTTTTGCACTCCAAGTCCCTCTGTCACTGCCTAATAAATAATAATTTGTGGCTTTGAGGGGGTGGAAATAGGGTGGGGTTTTCTTGTTGGCACATCCACTAGTGAGTAATGCATTCACTTCAAGTGCCAACAAAAATGTTATAGTGGACTTATGTGACACATTTGTTAGTAGAGAAACTAATTCTAAACTGAACAGTTCTTTATTTCTCTACCTGTAAATGCAGATCACCTTATCAGTATCCTAAATAAAATGAACCTGCTTTTAGCTCTGTGGGATATTTCTATGAAGAATTTTAAGAGTGGCACTATCTTTGGGCTCACCACGTTAGCTAATGTTTTCATCATTTTTTAAATGGCCCCTTTATTGCTATTTATTACATGAATTTTCTTCCTTTTTGTTTTTTCTATCATTTTAGTCTTTTCTTTTTTCAGTCTGTGTCTGTTCTTGCATGCTTTTTCACAAGCCCTAATCTGCTGCTGGCTTCTGTAATAACAAGGAGGCAAATCAAGAATCCTGGGTCTCAACCCTGTTGTCACTACCTTGTACATTTTCTGGGTTTGGTTTCCTTGTCTTATGATAGATTATCTCCCAAACTAAATGATCCAGAATCATGTCATCCTAATAAACACATTCAACTTAGAATTCTGAAATCAGAAAAGAACCGTTCAATTTAATGCTTAGACAAGTTGAACCCTTCACAAGTGGTTTTTTGTTGTTGTTGTTGTTGCCCTCACACGCAGAGCTATTACGTTGTGAGATTTATTGTTAATACCTGGTTGTTGCCAGTAGTTTACAACTGATAGTACCATTTCAACTCATTCGAACAATAACTGTTTACTATGTATAAGTGCTATTAACTATATACATTATTCATAAGTGATCAGAAGACCTAACTGTTACTGATCTTAAGGGAAACAGTGTTAAGAATGTAAACTTAATAAAACAATTTATAAGACTGTTTTATAGGACAGAATTGTTTTATCTTTGTCTTGTTATACTAATTTTCCACAATGTAGCAATATATTCACTTATCTTTCCTCCTGGCAGCAGGGCTCACTCTCAGTCTACAACTCTCCTACAGAACCTTCTACAAAAACAGCTTAAACAAAGGGGAATTGGCAAGGAGCCCTATGTAGGAACTCTTCTAGAGAAGATGTAGGCCAAATGTGAAGGCAAATTCCCATCACAGATTCAAGAGTTATTAAATTAAGCCAATTGGTGGAGCTGCATATGCACAGCTCTCCCCACTGCCAATAGAAGATTATGAAAATAACAAGAATTTTCAGTGGAAAGATATATAAACTGCCATGTAATTAACCACATTGCAATGAATCACCATGCTAATGGCAATAATGCTATTAACATGCATAGTTTTTCTGTAGCAAGACTGAACTTAAAACACAAACAGAAAACTTTAGAGTTATACAAAGACTTTAAGTCACTTTCTGGATAAAATAGAAATACCAGCATAGAAAAAAAAAAATAGAGCTTATTTGTTGCTCTTGGTGAAGCATCCTTAAGTGAATGCATAAGGCGCCCTCCAAACCATCTTTGAGGAATGGCAGTTCTTTCCTATTAGCCAATACTTTGAAAGTGGAACCGTGTTGCCAAAGTGTGTTATATTTTCAGAAATGACGGAACAACACAGGGTTACCTGATGAGAACAAGGACTAAAGATGGCACTCGGAAGGTAAATACTTACTGACCAAACGTGAAGACCTGAGTCCAGATTCCCAGCACCAGTGTGAAAGCCCAGGTGCGGTCGTATGTGCTTGTAATCTCAGTATTAGGGAGCAGACACAAGAGGGTTCAGGGATTACAGAGGGCTCCAGGTTCAGTGACAGACACTATCTCAATAAGTACGATGGAACCTCGACTGGCCAGCATTCCTAATGCTGGAAGGTGCTAATCATCAATGTCTCCCCACTATGAACCCTGTGGGCTACAACAATAGCCCTCCCATAACACATGCCAATTGGTATAATGTTGTCAGAGTATCCAACCACTTTTTTTTTTTAAATTGAGTCGAAGGACCACTTCATGAAATGTGGAACCCACACCTTGGACAGTTAATGAAGCCAAGAACCTGAGACTAGTCAGGCCATGGGCCCTAGGAGAAAAACCACTATGATTATTTTTCTAAATGAACTTAGCAATAAAATGACTCCTAAGAACATACTGCTATGCCGATAGATCAGTACATCACTCAACTCTCATCAGAGAAGCTTCTTGCAGTAGATAGTAATTAACAAAGAGACACCACACAACTGGACCATATGCAGAGTGCGAGAGAATTTGGAGTGCTCAGACTAAGCAGGATGACTGCATGATATCTCTCCCCTAAAGGCTTGGGGATCTATGCAGAAGAGGGGAGAAAGGTTAGTAAGAGCCAGGGGTGGTGGACAACTTCAAGGAAATGGCAATTTCCATACACAAAAGGAAAACATTAAAATTAAGGTGAAGGAGCAATTGAGGAAGACTTTTAATGTCAACTTTGTCCTTCAAATGAACACTCCTGCATCCCACACATAAACGGACATACATGAAGAATATCAATAAAAATTATTACCTTTAATTGAGCATTTAGCTAACATCAGTCATTTAGCTAATTTAATAAAACCTATATTTTAATAAACATTTAATGAAACTACTATGACTGTAAGAATTAAGTGCACTAAGGATTTCTTACAATACCTTGTATATGGTATACACTGAATAAATGGTTTTCTATTGCTGATATAATAAAACATTACAGTGCTTTATGTGGGAAAATTATATTCTATATGAGAAGTCAAAATTGGCCAATTGCCAGAACCAATATTTTTCATTACAGTGATATAAAATGTTAAAAATATTTAAGATCTCTTCTCTCTCCTCCTTTTTCTTCCTCTGCCTCTCCTTTGTCTTTCCTCTCCCCCATGTGCTGAGAATCAAATCCAAGGCCTGGTGTATGCCAGGGTAGAGCTCAACTCTGAGTTGCCAGCCTTAAAAACACTTAAATGCTCTAAACTGACCTGAATATATCAGAATCCACAAGACAGCACTCAAAGGTCAGGTGAGGACTACATTATCTGATAAGGTGTTCTCTGTTTCTCCTCTCCCCTTCAGTCAGTTGTGCAAACTCAAAGGCTGAGAGCTGCCATCAATTGCAGATCAGAAACAGAACATACTTGCCTATCAAATCTAAGCCATCTGTGATCTTACAGCTGGCAAGATGTACGGCAGGTCCTCACACATCCACCCCCTCATTTTACCTGCCTGTTCCCACTAATACATTTGTGTTACATTTTCTTGAGTCCTCTCAACAGACCTCTTCTCTATACCCCATGCATACATCTGAATGAGCATTTCCTTTCTGTACAAATACCAAGTGTTTGTTACCACGTATCATATTGGCCCCCTTCAGAGCCTCTTTTACCCTACCCCACTCTGTGTGTGTGGGGGGCACACCCTTCACCTGCTGGTTAGATTTATCGAATGAGGAACCCCAGCAAAATGGCTGTTGGACATATGATCCAGCCATTTATTTGTTCACCTGGCTCCCTCCCTGCTAAGTTTTTCTGCTGTCTGTGTCCCTTCACTGACAGGCACAGCTCTTCTCTTGACAGAGTCTGTAAGATTTGCTCCTTCTGGTTCCCAGGACCCTTCTTTTCTTCCCTCTGCCCCTTTGGGTCTGGGAGTGGTAACAGCTCCTTGGCTCACACCTTCTTAAAATGTCTTTGTAAATCAAACCTTCTTGAATTATCCTGCCATCTGTTTCCAGGTGAGAGCTTGACAGCATTCCTGCTATATGGTTCTTAGAGGATCTCGCATTAATTTACAGGCTTACTAGCAGTATGTGTGTTCATTACCCTCACAGCATGCCAACTGTTAATATCAATGGACTTAAATTTTTGCCTGTCTGCTGCAGTCAGTGAAGGTAGTTGTGTGTTTTTCTGCTTGCTAGTGAGATAAAGCTTCTCTGTGTCCACAAGCCATTTTCCCCTACACATTGCATATTTGATGCATATTTGAATCTCACTCGCCTAGGTTTCTACTGAACTGTCGTCCATCATCTGAAATGCATCTCTTTACTGTTACACTTGGTGAATCTTACCTACTGCCGTGTGTGTGTGTGTGTGTGTGTGTGTGTGTGTGTGTGTGTGTGTGTGTCTGTCTGTCTGTCTGTCTGTCTGTCTGTCTGTCTGTGAGTACATGCGTGTGTGTGTGTGTGTGTGTGTGTGTGTGTGTGTGTGTGTGTGTGTGTGTCTCCCTGTATTACCCAAGCTGGTCTCAGACTCCTCACACTTCTGCCTTGGTCTCTATATCTGATACCCCAGGCATCTACCACACCCACTTACTGCTTTTCTTTTGTCTGTGGTAGTGATTGTTGTCCAACCCTTTAAAATACCTACCTGCATTGTGTTTTAAAGTTATACTTTCAATATTTGTGTTCTTAATTTATTTTAAGATTTCTGTGGTGTGTAATGCTAATTTAATTGCACTCATTTCCTCATTGTGAGTCAGTTTTCACATCAGACTTGTAATGGTTTTGTTTGTTAACATTTGCAGGTTTTCTATGTAGAAGTTCACTGTGGATAATAAAAGTTTTACCTCTTTCTATTTCTTATGCTTATTTTCTTTGCCAGGAAATTTTAGCATTCCAGCCCCATAGTTAATAATAGTAATTCTAGTAGATGTCCTTGTTTGATTTCTTTGAAGACTACATTTATAGTTCATCATTTAACATGATGTTCTTTTCAAATAGTTAAAGTATTTTTTCTATTGGATGCATGTAAGGTATTTTATATTAATATATACATGCATAGTTTATGTAAATGTTCAGTGTAATCAAATATTTATTCTGTTTATTTTGAAGTAATCAAATTTTCCCTTTCCTGTGTTTATATATCGAATTGCATTGACTTTTTTAGATGTTCAGGTATTCTTGACTTCCTGATTAAGATTTATACATACATTTAGTAATGGGTACCTATTATCTATACCTCTAATTTATTTAAGTTATTTAATCATACTTGTCTAGTTTTATTGTTAAGATAACAATATTTCAGAAAAAATTAGTTGGTTTTTCAAGTTTCCAAACCTTACAAATCTGTAGTTATCTTCTTTTTTCCTAATATTGAATGCTTTTGTCTTTCTTCTTGTTTTATTGTAGTTATTTCTTGTAGGAACTTATATAATTTGTGAATATTTCAAGGAGCATTTGTTTTTGTTGACCTTCCTAATATATCTGTGGTTTCTATTTCATTAATTTTTCTTTCTGCCTTCTGGTATCCTGGGGTTATTCTTACTCTTTTTCTAACTTGAGGGGAGTTGTACAACTCAATACTTTACAATGTTTTTTTGTTTTGTTTTTCTTTTTCAATATAAATATGTAGCACTAACACTTTGACTTAAATATAATTATCCCATACTGTTATTAGTGTTCCACTTTAAATGTTATGATTCCTATTATGGATTTCATTTGCATCAAGGATGTATTTAGAAAGATTTTTAAAGTCTGTTAACATGCTTTTCAAAAGGTTACCTTGCAAAAGAACTACCTTAAAACTCATTCCAGGTTTGATTGATTTTTAAAATAAAAATAGGGTTGATAAAAGAACAATTCTAAATTGAATGCAATGTTGTTTGTCTGTAATCCTCACTCTCACTTGCAAGGCAAAAGCCAGAGAGCTGCCAATGCACACACAGCCTTTGCTACATAGCAAAACCATGCCTCAGAAAAACAAAATGGTTATTTCATATTTACTGAATATTGTTGTATACCTTTGTACATAAATAACTTTATGCTAGTATTTCATGACCATTTTAAATCTTTAGTGTTTTTGCTCTGAAATTTTGAGGCTGTGATATTAGTAATTTTAAATTATTAGTGCTATCTAAGTTAAAAGTATGTCATCTGATTCATCTTTTTAATCTCTTCTAATATTTTGCTTAAGATCAAATTTGATTCTAATAGTTATGTTTTGATCCTGTGTCCTTATGCTTTAATATTTATTTAAATACCTTACAAGTGATTTCAGAAGGAAGTCTATCTGCCAATACCTGCCATTAAACAGAGATAGAAAGTTTAGTTCATTTACATTTATTGTGATTATTGACATATGCTTTTATTTCTTCCATCCCTTTCTTTAAAAGCCCTTTCTCTTTTTTTTACTATCTTTCTTGCAGATTTTTGGAAGTTTTATTGTTCTTCCCTTTTTGTCCTTGCTGTCATGTATTTTTCATTTTTGTGTGACTATCCTTAAATCTTTAATATAATATCAAATAAATCTAGAAGGAGACCATTGTTCTCCCTTTTGCTTAAAATTATAGGTGAGGAAGCCCTAGTTTTTATGATTCTCCTCTGGTTCTACTTAGTCCTAGGTACTTTGTGGTATTTTAGGAACCAACACATATATCAGTATCCTCTGTGGAGTGCCTGTTTGTCTTGTTATAATTGTCCATGTTATAATTGGAGTGTCTTTCTCATAGTGACCCACAGTTCTTTTTAAAGATCATGAAAAAACATATTCATTAATGTTGTATTATTAACAAGTCTGAGTCTTGTATTTTCACTTTCTAATTATTGCAGCTTTATGGGAAATAAGCTTCCTATCCCTAATTTAAATCTTCCAAATTGTTGTTTGTTTTGTTTTCTTTGAGAGCATCTTGACTGCTCTAAGTTTATTTGCATTTTCAAGTACATTTTAGAATCAGCAGCTCAGGGACCTCATCTCCACCTGAAAATCATTTAGATAATTAGGCCCTGGATATCAAGCCACTACAATATCAGAATAAGATTTTGGTGGATACAAGAGAGAGTCGGTTTGTTTTGCATGTGGAAAGAATGTGAATTGTTGTGCCAAACGGAACACTGGGAAGGGTTGTATTTTCTAGAGATAGGGCCATAATCTATTGCCACATTCCATTGTTATTTTCCTATCAAAAAGCAGAGGGTATTTCTTGCCCTCTTAAATCTAGACAGGCCCTGTGCCTACTTTGATGAGCTCCAAATGCAGTTCCTAACTAGCTTGCCAACATTTACATCCTCTTAATTAGTCTTGTGCCAGCCTGTAAGAAGTCTGTGATATGTAGAGGGTCAACAGAATTGCCAGATACATAAATGTGAAAGCCATATGTGACTACTAGGTCAGCCAAACTCAGGTGAATCTAATCCCAGCTGCAGCTCTGTGAAGGGCCTCCTGCATAAAATCACCAAGCCAGCTCTAGTCCACAGAACTCTGAAAGGTACATTTACATTTTGAAGTACTGAATTTGGAAACATTTTGTTATGAAGCAATAGGTAATTGAAACAATTATATATTTGGCTTTTTGTTAATTATCTAGGATATAATACATGTTTTGACTTATAAAATATAAATAAATTTTGCTTCATAATAATATAGATTTATTCAGTTCAATTTCCTAACCTCCCTTGAGAGTTCTCCCTTAACCTAGAGATCTTTACAAGAATATTGTTTAGTTTTCAAGACCAAGAGGTCACTCTTCTTTTTTGTCTTAAGGAGTTTTCGTGTAATTACATTATAACATGGAACAAGCTATGAAAGTTTGACTCTTAATTTGTTAATGTTTTGTCATCCAACATAAAGTCTGTCGGTGAATGGGTCACGTGTAGTTGAGAAGAGTGTGTATGCTGCTGCTGCAGACTGAAGTATTCTATAATTGTCAGCCAAATTTACTTGGTTGCTGGTTTTATTGAATTCTCTACAACTCAGTGATTTTTCTCTGTGCTTATAGTATCGATTACTGAAGTAGGAGCATTGCCATCTCCAATTATAATTGTATTAATGTATTTTTTCTTTCATTTCTGTTAATTTTGCTTCATATATTTTGAAGGTCTGTTGTTTAGTATACACACATTTAGGACTGTTTCTCATTGCAGAATAAGTTGACCTTTAGTCATCGTGCCATATTCCCATTATTCTGGGTAGCTTTTTCATATAAATCTATGTGTTCTGATAATAATAGGTCAATTTACTTTAAGAATTGCTTAAATTACATTTACATCATTTATCTTTTTCTAGCCTCTGTTTTCCTACCTATATAATGTTTGGGAAGAATTTATTGTAGAGGGTGTATACATGAATATTTTGTGTGTTTTTACCACCTTTTAACATGATGCCTTTGAAGTACATATGTTTTAATTAAATCTTATGTTGGGCTTCAAATCTTATTATTTGATTCTTCCTGGTGCTAGTGGTGTTTCTACCCTGTTTTCCCTTTCTACCACCTTTTGGACCTGAATTTTTGCTATATGTTAAGCTATATGTTACCATATTTGTGATTATTTGGATAGTGTTTAAGTAGTTACTGTGGGGAAAGTGGCATCTATACTAACTTTACTGCTGTGGATTGGGAATCAATGCCTTAGGAAGTTTTTTTTTTTTTTGACTTTTTTTTATTAGTTCAAATTAGAAACAAGCTTGCTTCATATATCAATCCCTTCTCCCTCTTCCTCCCCTCCCACCAAGCCCTCAGCCCCCCATCCTATCCCCTGCCATGGGGGCTCCCCAAAGTCCACCACATCATCCTGGGCCGGGCCTAGGCCCTCCCCTATGTGTCCAAGCAGAGAGAGCATCCCTTCACGTGGGATGGGCTCTCAAAGTCCCTTCTTATGCTAGGGAAAAATACTGATCCACTACGAGGGGCTCCACAGAATGCCAAGGCCTCCTCATTGACATCCACATCCAGGGGTCTGGATCAGTCCCATGCTGGCCTCCCAGACAGGAGTCTGGGGTCCATGTGCTCCCCCTTATTCAGGTCAGCTGTTTTTATGGGTTTCACCAGCCTGGTCCCGACCCCTTTGATCTTCATTCCTCCCTCTCTGCAACTGGGTTCCAGAGTTCAGTTCAGTGTGTATCTGTGGATGTCTGCCTCTGCTTCCATCAGCCACTGGATGAGGGCTCTAGGATGGCATATAAAGTAGTTATCAGTTTCATTATAGGGGAAGGGCATTTACGGTAGCCTCTCTACCATTGCCTAGATTGTCAGTTGGTGTCATCTTTCACCTTAGCAGTTTTAAAGTGGAATGCAGGAAGTTGTTACCACATCAGTCCAGTCCCTTTTCCCTGCCTCTTCAAATTGTTCCTCTTTGTGTATTACCTCTGCACACAACATGAACCCTACTGACAGTGTTATAATTTGTGCTTCCAGCAATCAGCATGTTGATTGGCTGGCTGGCTGGGGGTGGAGTGCATACAGCATGCTGTGGCACATGTGTAGGGGTCAGGGGACAACTTTCCAGAGTCAATTCTGGCCTTCACCTTGCTTTTGATGCATAGTTTCTCCTCCTTCTGTACTTTGTCTGCTAGGCTAGCTGGCCTACAAATTTCTGAGCAATTCTCCTGTCTCGTATCTCACTATAGGAGTGCTGAGATTACAGATGCATGCCACTGCCATGACATCAGGCCTTTAAACGCAGGTTCCAGGGATCAAACTCAGGTCATCAGTCTTATGCAGCCAGGGCTTTTACTGGCTAAGCATCTCCCTGTTAACATATATTAAAGATCTGGAAAATGCTAGTATAGTATACTCCATTATATTTACACAGCCATGTATCCTTTCTCTTGCTTTTCCCTCATCCAAATTTCTTTTCATTTCTTATATTTGGTGTGTGTGTGTGTGTGTGTGTGTGTGTGTGTGTGTGTGTGTTCATGCACTGGTCCTAGTGCACTCTCCGACACATACACATTGCCTGTACACAAGAGTGCAGGTATGTATAAAGTCCAGCGGCTGATGAGGATTTCTTCATCAATTACAGTCCACCCTATTTTTTCATATAGATCTCTCAGTGAACATGGAGCTCTCCAATGCAGCTAGGCAGGTGGGCCATTGAGCCCCAGGCATCTTGCCACCACGATGATTACATGGATGAATACTTTTCCTGGGTTTTTTAAATGCATGTTGAGAAACCGAACTCAAATTCTTCATGTTTGCACAGCAAGCAACTTACCAACCAAGAGACCTCCTCAGGTTCGTTTTTTTTTTTTTTTTTTTTTTTTTTTTTTTTTTTTTTTTTTGCAACGTTTCTCTTCTGCTTGCAGAACCACTTTTAACGATAGTTCTCTCATGGGTTTCTGACACTGAATTCTCATTGTCTTCCTTTTTCTGACTACATGCATATTTGACTTTCATTCATGAAGAATATTTTCAGGAGATATAGAATTCTAGGCTAACAATTCTCATTATTTTATACAATGTTTTCCTATTTTCTGCCCCTTTGTAATTTATGAGAAATATGAAGTCATTCACACTGTCATTTCCATTTTCTCTTCATAACAATGGGTAATAATGAAACACTTGCCATTGGCATTCATCAAAATTTTTCTTTGCATTGTATTGTTATCAGTCCATCTTCCAATTCATTCTGGCTTCTCAGTTTTGTGATTTTCCCTATAGACAGTTCTGTTACAGTTACTATATTTTTCAATTATAAGATTTGTCTGGCTCCTGTTTATATTTTCTGGTTCTTGCTGAGCCCATCTCTTAATTCAAATTCTATCTTGTCAGTTTGAACTGTAGCACCAACTCTTCTGTCCATTAATGGAGACTCCTGCTTTTCTTGGGTTCTTTTTTGCCAACACACCTTGGGGTGGGGGATTATCTTCAGCAGAAAAAAAGCAATAACATCCATGAGTTAGTTGTAGAGATTATGTCATATGTTTTTCTTTCTCTGAGGAGTCTACTGTGTGCTGCTGACTGCCCAGTGCCTGGAGAGGTAGGTGTCTCATAGCTTTGCCCAGCTGTATACTTCTATTCTGTATAAAAACATCAGGTACTTGTTACTCTCTTGGGGTTAGAAGCAAGTCTTTGGCATCAGTTTGTTGAAATACACGCTGGGACTTAAATGATTTATCTTTTGGTTAAGAAATTGTTATAGGGGTCTAGAGAGTTGGTTCAATGGTTAAGACACTTGCTGCTCTTTCAGGGGACCAGAGTCACTTCCCAGCACCTATGTCAGGTGGCTCACAACTGCAACTCTAGTTCCAGGAGATCCAAAAACTCTGGCCTCTGAGGGTGCCTACAGTCGTATGCATACACTCCATGCAGACACACACACACACATATATAATTTAAAATAATAAAAATGAATCTTAAAAGAAAACTATATGGTTATATTGGTGATCACTGCCTTGAGAAGTAACTCAGACTGAAAGACAAATGACCATGAAGTTGAAGAAGTAACTTCATTTTTCAAGGGTGGAGATAGTCTGGTAGTAAATTAGTTCTCTTCTCTGCCCTGGGAGATTAGACAAACAATGGATCTAACTAAGAAAATAGACTGACTCATTTGGCTAAAATGCCATACTGAAGTTATAAGCAAACTGACATTAATCTTTTTTTAATTGGGGGTGGAAAGAACTGAATTCTGTATATTGTAGTAAATTATGGTCATTTCCGATATTTCTTATTGAAGAAATGGAAAAGTCGAACATTTAAGTTGATAGATATAAAGCATTCTGGATGCTGCCGGTCACCCTCACCATTTGTTAACTCTCCTTTACTATGGTCATTTCTCATGATGAAAGAAAGGCTTGCCTTTCCCCCTGCTTGCCTTGAGCATTTCCCAACGACCTGTCCAAGAGCATATAAGAGACTAGATGCATACAAGAAGGAAAGTAGGAAGAAAAGCTGTGTGGACTGCACTATGTAATGGGTCATGAGTGGCTAGGGGTGGAGCAGGGACAGAAGTGGAGTCAGATCTGGAAGAGAGCAGTCATTGGGTCCAGACAGCCTCCAGACAGGTCAGGAGGGGTGTTTGGGTGGACCTTTCTCACATCTGGCTTTAGCCTCTCTTGAACTTTTTTAGCCTTTTGCCTTTGACCAAAACTGATTTGTACTCTGTAAGGCATGTGGCGCTTCCTCGTGTTCCTCCCATGAAGCTCTTTGGGGAGGATTTAATTGGCTCTGATGATGGTCCATCCCTTTTCCAGGAGGCCTCTTTCAGGTTTAGGTCATTCCATTGGCCTCGCCATCAACTGAAGGGTAGGTCTCCTGGCCATATAATTCCCTGGGTGGAGAGGAAAGGATCCTAAACCGATGGTCACACTCAATGTGTTCCTAACAGCCCCTGAGCTGTGAGGACAGGATGTGCTGGCATGCATGGGACTTGTGAGCTGGCGTTTCAAATGTAGTTAACGTTTTCATCGTCCATGTAACCTGCCTACCTTCCCGAAATCCCCATGTGTTGCCTGGCTTTATTTACTGGTAGAAGCAAAACTTGAGTACTTCAAGAAACTGAGACAATGGCGAGTGGAGATGAATTTTAGCTTGTCCCTCTGCTTCCTTCAGAAAGAAGGCTTGTGTCCATAAATTGAGGCGCACGAGGTAATGCTGTTGGGAATGATCCCGGCCGTCCCCTGCCCTCGTGAGCTCCTGCTCAGAACAGCAGCGCACCCCCCTCCCTTGCCCAGCGAAGACGAAGAAGCAGAACTTCCCCTGGGTCGCAGCCCAGTGATATGGAGCAGCTCTGGCGCAGAGCCCTGCTCTTCCCGAGTCGTGGGTGGCGCGGTGCTTGTTTCCCTCTCCTCCCTTTCCGGACCCAAAAGGGGATGTATCTGGGTCAGCCTGGGAGGGGCCGGACCTGCCACGGACAGCGAGGGGGAAGGGGGTGGCGATGACAGCATCTTTCAGGTTTTTGGCATCTCTGGGCTGTGCCTCGTCCAGCCTCTCACGGCTCGGTGCTAGGGGATAGAGGGCGTTCTGGAGGATCCTGACCCAAGAGGTGGTCGATGCGGGTCGGGGGAGTACCGCCGTCCTTCCTATCAGCCTGCCTGCCCTACACACAATGACCATACAACCCCTTTATACTCCCTATTCCCCAGGGCACTCTCCTGGGTGGTGGCAGCGGGCCCCTGACCCCAGGAAAAGAGCAATGGAAGAGTTCAAGGTCGCTGTAAGTTCCTGGTCTTCCTTTCCGGTGATAAACCACAAGGCTACAAGCCAGTTGCTCTTCAAGATGCTCCACCCTCGGGCCCAAGCCCCATCTCCATCTCTACTCTGTGGGGACCCAAGTCCGAGATCCAGCGTCACCATACTTTGGCCAGACACACAGGTTGGGCACCCTGGCTGGAGAGGTGTAATCCAAGCCAGGGAGCAGACACCTGGGTGCCTAGGAGCCCCTTTCTCCGTGATCTCTGGCGCTCCCTCGACAGCGCTAGGAGGAGCTGGGTGTGCGTAAAAGCCGCACCTTCCCAGGGGCACTTAGGCTGAAACTGTTGCTTGAGAGCTCCTGGGACCCAGCCACTCTGCCCCCACTCTCTTCGTGTATGGAACACAGGAATCAAGGCCAAAGGTCTTCATTTCCAAGGCCGAGGCTATCCATTCTCAACCTAGCCTACTCCAACACTGCAGATCCCAATTCCCACTGAGTACTACCTCCCAGGATTGAAGCAATGAGTTGAAAATAATTTTTGGTTTCTTGTATCCTGTGCGCAGTTATCTCCCCACCCCCCTCCCACCGCTGTCCCCCTAAGGTTGCATGATCAGGGACTTCAGTTTACCAGAAACTGCTAGCCTTGCTGAAGCGGAGCCTACATTCTGGTGGTGGCCCTAGCCCACGGAAGCTCTTTGATCAGAACTTCCCAGAAGGTGCCTTTGCCACAGTGATGCTCGGGGTAACCCTGAGGTTTGCCAATCTCCTCTGTCCCTCCTCACCCGGAGGTATCTCTTGCTTCTCTATAAAACCTGGTGCCCCCCACGCCCCGCCCGGCGCAGCGCCCCCTTCTTTGGCTGCGCCTGGAGGGGAACCGAAAGGACAGGGTGCGCGGGAGGCACGCTGAGCTCGGGGCTGCCTGCGCTCGCAGCGCCTGGGGAATTGGCTGTGGGCGAGGCGGTCCCGGCTGCCCTTTATCGCTCACTGGGCTCGTCTTTTGAAACTTTATCAGTGAGTCTCACCACTAGCCGCAGACGCGAGCGGCGGGGGGGCGGGGGCGCAGAGGCGCCGGCAGCCGTGACGAGGCGCTCCCGGAGCTGAGCGCTTCTGCTCCGGGCACGCATGGCGCCCGCACACGGAGTCTGACCTGATGTAGACGCAAGGGGGTTAATATGAACGTCCCTCTCGGTGGAATCTGGCTCTGGCTCCCTCTGCTCTTGACCTGGCTCGCCCCTGAGGTCAGCTCTTCATGGTGGTAAGTCCACGCATATGGGCGCGGTGCTGATGGATTTTTGGAGATGGGAGTGGGGACCCTACTGGTGGCATAGACCTTCCTTGGCTGTTTCCCAGTCCTGGCAGTTGTGGATTCTGGAGCAACACGGTCTTATCACAGCATCCTGAGCCTAACCCCTTTGCTTTTCTAAAAACCCATTTTAGCTTTGACAACTCAAAAAAAAAAAAAAAAAATCCCATGCCCACAAATGAGAGCTCTGATGTTTGGTTGTTTGGACCCAGCTGAGTGACAGCAAAAGCAGCCAATATCTTATTCCCCTGAGAAATGTGTTAGCCTGCTCTCTAAGTGTAGTGCAGATGTGTGTGTGTGTGTGTCTGTGTGTGTGTGTGTGTGTGTGTGTGTCTGTGTGTGTGTGTGTGTGTTTCTGTGTCTGTGTGTCTGTGTGTGTGTGTGTCTGTGTGTGTGTGTGTGTGTGTAAGAGAGAGAGAAGAGAGAGAAAGAGAGCTAGAATTCACCTTGAAAACTACAACTGCCACCCCCACATCCTAAAAAGAAAAAAAATAAATATATCTCAAGAGAAATCAGTCCAGGCAGTTGGAGTTGTAGAACCTGAAGCTTGTGATTTTGTATTATTTCCTGGACTTCCACATTCCTGACGCTTCACCCTCAGTGAGGCAGCATCCAGGTAGGGACTATTGCCTGGATGCAAAACTGCTGGATCGGAGTTGCTGCCCCAAGATGCTGCCCTACTCAAAACTGTCTTCCTAAAGAGTAACTAGGCTGCTGTCTTTGTATGCTGATCTATGATTTATTTTGCATATTCTCTGCCTATCCAGAAATCGTCTCCATCTCTCAACTTTATGACCTTGAAAAGAGATGGAGTTGAGAGCTCTGTAACTTTCTTGTATGTAGAGGACCAGGGCAGATATTAAAGTACTCTGATACCAATTCAGAAAGATTGGCTATCCCCCACACACATCCTTTTGTATTGGACAATGGTAAGGATCTCAGCCAAACTCAGGTCAAAGCCAGTGACTATTTAGACATCCGAGTGTCTGAGGGAAACAAAGCACTGATGATGCTAAGGGGTGGAGGGTCAGCTCCTTCCTAAGTGACTTGAACAGGGAGCCCTTTAGCCTTGACATTGCTGACATGCAATCAAAGAATGATTTATCAGATTGACCATTCCTTCAATAAAATGATTATTTCTGTTTCTGCATGTGTATAAATATTATTTATTGCTCAAGCATTTTGTCACATTGTCTCTCAGCTGTCACTTAGATGGATATTTTTAAGTCACAGCTGTAATAATTTTATAACCATATAAAACAATGGCAATGCAAAGAAAAAGATATTCCCCTTGTTTGGTCACTTCAAAAGACACCTATGGCAGCTTGAGTGGTATAAAAGGTACTTTTCCAAGTGTTTCACAACTAATGCAGAGCATCTGCCTAGAGATAATGGTGTAATTTTTGTTAAAGTTTCTTTTCAGAGCGTACTTTACAGAGTTATAGTGCTGATTCTTCAAATATTTAATGCTCTTGATAACAATAGAAAGATTTTTCCCCCAACAGTTTCTATAAGTGCCCAAAAAAGGGGGGGCTAGAAAATGAAACCATTTTAAGGATTCTTTAGTGTGGAAAGAATGGCATGTTTGTAAGAAGGTAGCATCCGATCCCAGCAGGTGCTAATAGGATAGATGCTGGCAGTTTTGAAGACATTTAGGTCAGACAAATGGGAGTGAGGAACTTCTAAAGGTCAGCTTCCTCCAAAGCCAAAAGCAGACATATGGCATTCACTGAGAGCGGAGAGTTCTTTGAAAGTCTTTCTGTGTTCTCCCAAGCACACTGCCCCCCTTCAGCTCCTATCTTCACAATGCTACTGCCTCTGCCTCCCTGTCCAAAGCATCATTTGGTGGCTCCCACTTTGGGAGATAGTCACCACTCTATTTGGAAGTAGATTGACCAGGTCATCAGCCATGCTGCAGCACTGAATGAAAATTAAATAGCCCCCTGCCTTCTAGTGTTAGCAGAGTATAAGTAATTCAGACTCAAACAGTGCTTTGAATGCTGGTCTCCTGGGCAACACCAAGCTCTGGTCACATTACTTTTGCCTTTCTGGTGGTTTCTCACAGGTACATGAGAGCTACAGGTGGCTCCTCCAGAGTGATGTGTGACAATGTGCCAGGCCTGGTGAGCCGCCAGCGTCAGCTGTGTCACCGACATCCAGATGTGATGCGTGCCATTGGCCTGGGTGTGGCTGAGTGGACAGCAGAGTGCCAGCACCAGTTCCGCCAGCACCGCTGGAACTGTAACACCCTGGACAGAGATCACAGCCTCTTTGGCCGGGTCCTCCTCCGAAGTAAGTCTCCTACCTTCACCCAGCTCCCGACTCCTGGCCCTCCTTGTACCAGTGCTCAAAGCCTCTGCTCGCCCTTAGTGGCTTTCTGTTCAGTGAGTCTGTGCTTTGGGGTAGCATCATCTCCTTCCAAAGATGAGACTTGTATCAGTCAAGGAACTGTCTCAAGTCTATACGCTGTTGGTGGAGCAGGTTGAGAAACTATGGGCTGAAGGATTGCAGGCTGGTGTCCTTTTGTCCTTCGCTCTGTCCATCACTTCAACACTGCGTGACCATTTGGGATCAAATGTGGTCTCTGGAAAGAAAGAAGCAACCACAGGACGCTTTTGACTTTTTTTTTTAATGTCTTTCTGAGGCTTGAACCTTTAGAGGAATTTGATCAAGATAGTATGTTCAAATCTTTTTTTGACTTAAAATACACTATGAAAATTTTGTGTGTAGAGACAAATCTCACCTCAGTACCTTTGACCTCTCATTTGACTAGCTAGGTCAGGGTTGCTCTGCATCTACTTTCTGTTTTCCATAAAAATGTAAATTCCACCAGGGCAGGGACTAGCCTGTATTTTGTGCACTTTGATTGGTACCTGTGTGTCGTAGGTTCCATTCATTTGTTACGATGAATGAGTAGGTAAACGTGTACCGAGAACCTATTGCTTTTCTACCTACATTTTAGACGGCAAACATGTTCATGTATGGGGACTAAGGACCCTGAACACACAGGTTTCTTTTTCTATTAGAGGGAGACTTAACTCCTTTTTCTAATTAGATAAAGGGGACCTTTAAGTGTCTGAATATTGAAAGAAACTCAAAGCTAGTGGTTTATTCTCACATAATCAGAGAAGATAAATTGAAGTCAAGATATGCTTTCAAATAATATCCATCCATTGAGCTGGCAGGAGTAGCATTCTTCAAGAAATAACTGTCCATTTGTGAGTTGGAAAGCTGACTAGAAATACAACAGTGTATGCGCAAAGACAGAAACAGAGAATTTTACACTTGTTTTTGCCCACCCCACTCCCTCCTATTCCCAGGGAAATCATCCAGGCTGTGCACTTGGTAATGCTTAACAGAGGGTGTTTCTATCATGTCATCATCATAGCCCTAGGGTTTTATGAGGCCAAATGCATAAATGAATGTCTCGAAAATCCCCCAAGGGCGTAGTACTCTCACTCTTAGAGTATCCCTAAAGTTAATTTACTGTGATACTCTGCAATTTTATTCTCTAGTTTAAGAACTATATTCTTATGCATTCCTTTTAGAGTTTCGATATGACATCGCAAATTTTTGAAAGGATAATAGCAAATGTCAGCCTCGTGGAATTTTAAGACTTCACCTAGATTAGTTCACCAGTAAATCAATTAGCGCTGGACCTTGTCAAAGAGAATTTGCAAATATCCATCACAGGCTGTGTTGTTTGTAGATTTTTCCCTGATTAAAATAGATCAGGAGTTTCCAGTGGTTTTAAATTAGAGGAACTTCCCATTTATGCAGTGATAACCTGTAGCTCCATTAAGTCCTTTGCTTGTAAAGGGGTGAAGAAAAAAAAAAAAACCAAACAGCCTTTAGATCACAAATGAAAGGAAGCAATTTAAATGTTTAAATGAATAATTACTGGGCAGGGGTGGGGGTGCGTGGAGGTAGGGAGATGAGTTTCAGGATTGGGTTCCCTCTTTCCACTGTGCTTTCCAGACAGTCAACTCAGCCTTTTCTTGCTGAGCCTTGACACTGACCTAAAAGGAAGTGGCTTCAACAAACAATCCAAACGATGGCATCTCGGCCAAAGCTGGAGATGCTTTCATAGAACACTTGGAAGTCACTGAGTGGAAAGAGATGGTGATGGGAGAAAAACTGAACTAATTGCCTTGGCTATGGCCTCAGGTGAATAAGGGTTTCCAACTGGGACTTCCTACAGATGATGCTGAGAACTTCCCCAAGGTGCTCAAAACTTAAAACCCTCACAGCGAGTGAGTGGTTTCTTTCTTTACACTCTTCACAGAAGGCCAACTTCTTCCTAGACATCTCTGCAGATCCCTGCAACTGTCAGTGATGATTTTTTCATTGCTTTGCAGAGGGCTGAATTTGGCCTATAGCAGCAGCTTATCCTGGAAATAATCAGGAAATTCCAATGAAGTAATCCACAGGCTTCTTGCAGTTAATTACTTAGAGGGATGTTTCAATCTACAGTTGTGAAGAACTCTGTGTTAGAAACCTTAATATACCTTTAGGTGATTGGGGAAGATGAAGGGTAACACTGCTGTAGGGAGATTATTGCTGATGCTAAAATCTTCCACGATTACACAGAAGTGGAGAGCAATTGCTTTGTGTGCCCTAGAGACCCAGAGTGAAACAGCATGACTTTTAAGAACATTTGGAATTTACTCTTTTTCACAGGTAGTGAAAAACCCCAATACAGTCTTTTAAATAGATACCTCTGAAATTCTAGAATAGGCTTAAAAAACAAAAGGTGATTAGGGCCCATCCTTGTAGGTTTCAAGAGGAAAAGGCAAAAGAAAAGTAAAGTAGGGATAAAGGAAAGCATTTTTTAAGAGACGGACAATCCATGTCCCTCAAGAAACCATAGCTCAGTGTTCTGCCTTTCCAGGTGCAGTCCTCCTAACCCAAACAAACCCTGCCTTGGTACCAAGTTGACATTGCTCAATACATCTCAATCCCAAAATGATGGCCGCTTCAACAGCAACATTCCAGGAAGCGTCCACATCACCATTCAGATTTGGGTTTCATTTCAGGTGTGATGACCTGAAGAAAAACCAGTTTTTCTAAGAAACCCATGATCACATTTTGGTTTGTTATGAAGCCAGCTCTCAAAATGTGCTAGTATTTCACACACATCACCTAAACATTTAACTGGAGACGCCATCCCACAACATCTAGAGGTAAAACAAAAAGTCACGTAGTAATAGCTAGACATTAATGAACGTATTTGACTAATAACAAATATTCAGAAAGATGGTTTTTTTCTTCAGAAATGGTTTTTGAAGTATAGAAAATTACTTGTTTTTTTTTTGTTGAGTCAACAAGTTAATGTGATTTTTTAGGAGTTGCAGGAGAATTGTGCAACTTCAAAACCCACTCTAGTGCTTTTAAAATACTGTGAGTTTCTAAAACGCTACGATCCATGTCTTCCATGCTTTTCCTCAAACTGTAAGATTAGTGGTAAATACATTAAGCATGTATGATTACTTCCCCTATCTGGTGATTGTAAATATGGACACTGGACTCCAAATCCCAAAGCAGACTTGCAATGATAAAAACAGATAACTCTCATGATAAAAACAAATATATAAGGAAGGTGTTATTTATCTAAAAGCCAGTAGATAAAATTAAGCCACATAAGTCACCATGTCTCAATTCCTCTTTGCCTATGTTTGAGCTTTATAGCATAAGTTGGGACTTTTGAAATAGTTCCTGGGAGCCCACAGTCCTCTCTCTGGAGCACTGCTTGCTACCTGTGGCAAATACTCATCTAAGTGATTATCCATGGAAGTAACTGTTACCCTTTTTGATGATTAGGGTTTTGGAGAGAGATATTCCTAAAAGGCTGAGGTAAGTACCATTCTGTAGTGTAGCTATGTGTTCCTGGTTTTTAATAATGAGACTAGCAATGCAAATTTTGCAAGGGATGCACTGAAAGCTGCAGCACAGATTGACACGTGGAAACGAGTGAAGTTTCAATGCAATAAAGTAGCCCGTTCTCCCAGCTGTGTGGTTCAAAAAGTCACACTGGTCTTGACAGATTGAGTCACTGAATGGTTCTCTGCTCTCTGCCTTGCATTGGCATTAGCTGGTCCAGCTTCTATTTTGATTGTTAATATATTTGCTGCAGCAACCATTAATAAAACACTATGCTAATAACAATGAAATACAGTTCTACTTGAAAAATGAGGTGCACACCGACCCCAAAGAGCCTTATATCTGTCACTCTACCACAGCACTGTGTTATGAGTTACTACAGATTATTAAAATAATTTAATGTAGTTATTGCACTGAAATATGTACCTCTCAGCCTGTAAGTGAAAGTGGGCTGCTCTCTAATAAAGAACAAGTCTAAGAAAGCCCCCAAAGGGTTCTTGCACAAGTCTAATTATAGGCGGTAAATTTGTTTCTTTCCAGAAAAACCAAAGGAAAAGCTTTTCACTGTCTCTGACCCGATACCAATGATTAGTGCAGGTGTTCCAGAAGAAAGGGAAATCACCTTAGTAGTTAGACACCGTATACAACCCAAGGATATTGCATATCACCTTCAACAATCTTCCAATTACTTGTGAAAGTTGATGGCAAGCCAGCACTCCAGCGTTAATGCCAGGGGCTGGTGGCTGACTGAATTCTCCTTCCACTCTAGCCCTAAGATTTGCTTGATTTCAGAATTTCACTGTCTGTAAGTTAAATTTGCCTTAGTGTCTTCAGTAATGCCTAGAGATGTGGGAGGGTGCTTGTTTGCTCTAGCTTCCAACTCTTGAGTTCAAGAAATCTTCCAGCCCAGCCTCTGGAGTAGCCAAGACTCTAGTCACATGCAACAGTGTCTGTCTTGACAGTTTTTTTCCAAGCTGTGATATCATGACTTCTACACCATACAATGGAATGAATGATAGAAGAGCTGTAGAATCCAGACTGTTTTATAGATGGGGAAATTAAGGTGACTCATGCCACTGGAACATGTTTCTGGGACATCTAGGGTTGGGGGTGAACGTGATTTGCTCAAAGCAGGAGCAAGCCCATCTTTTATCTTTTCTACTCTGTATTTAAGGAGAGTTGGACATTAGATATTTAAATGGACCCAATCCTACATTAAGTGCAAGTGACTCAAGTTAAAGAAATAGGCGGGGATCTAGAAAAGAATCCTTGGACACCATAGGAAATGATATGCCAAGCAGCTCACCCTATGACAGCAATGAGGAACACTTGAAGAGAAGCTCTCTGACCACTTTTAAGAAAAGCATTTTTATTTCAGGTAGTCGGGAATCTGCCTTTGTTTACGCCATCTCCTCAGCTGGAGTTGTATTTGCCATCACCAGGGCCTGTAGCCAAGGAGAATTAAAGTCCTGCTCCTGTGACCCAAAGAAGAAAGGAAGTGCCAAGGACAGCAAAGGCACCTTTGACTGGGGTGGCTGCAGTGACAACATTGACTATGGGATCAAGTTTGCCCGTGCATTTGTAGATGCCAAGGAAAGGAAAGGGAAGGATGCCAGAGCCCTGATGAATCTTCACAACAACAGAGCTGGAAGGAAGGTAGGAATCGCTCTCCTGCTCACTTGAGGGCCCCGTGGCCTGTGACTCATTGAGATAGAGCTTATCTTCCAATTTCTGAGAGTTAACTAAAGACTGTGCAGACACAGCTTCCCACTAACCACCCCCCTGCCCCGCCCCATCCCCAGCCCAGGGCCACTTGTTCTGAAGAGTACCACCAACTGGGCTGAGACATCCCCAACCACGCCCCACCTTCTTTCCCACAGCTGAGTTCGAGGAGTACACACCATTGCCTTGAGCAGTATAATGAGTCAAGTAGTTTATGATCCCTCTGGATAGTGTGGAGTCCAGGCAAGAGGTATCATCTGCCAGAGAGTTCTTCATCCCGAAAAGCAATAGTATATTGAATACTTATATGGTGTATCAATACTCAGAGAATTTTCCCCCAATATTCCATGAAAGCAACCCACCAAGAATGGTGGGTAGGCTTCTCCTGGTTATAGGGGTACTCTCTTTTGAAGCCAGACCCAGCACTAGCTATAACCACCACCACCCTTTTTTTGTTACTGGCAGAATAATAGAACCAAAGAACGCTCTTATCCTTTTATCTGGACAAAACTCCTAGTCCATAGGAATCTGGTCTGCAACCACCTTCAAACACCCATTTGGTGCATAAGGAAACAGAAGTCCCCAAGGCTATCCACGAGTCGGGCAGAGGGCAGGATTAGAACTCAGGTAAACTCCTAGGCCAAGGTACTTCAACCTAGTATTACACTGCTTCAATGCCTCTGGTCAACGCATTAATAAGGTAGGACTGTTTAGGTGGCAGCTTGGCCAAAATAACAAGAGAACCAGGATGTGGTTATCTGTGCCTTTGGGCAGAAAGCAGAAACTGTCTGAGATAAACAAATGTTTGGTCTGAATCACTATAAGATAATCTAACTACCAAAAGAAACAGCTATAATTTGTCTTTTGTCAATAAAACACCAAATCTACCTGATATTGATTTGTAAAAAAAATAAATAGATAAGTAAAAGATTGAAAGGTGTGAAGGAGGGACTGATATGGAAAGGCATAGAAATAGAAAAAGGAATACAGCTCTGCTGGGGTGAAATCTTTTTATTGTGCTCCTGCAAAGAACAAGTCTCATTTAAAAGAAGTTAGAGAAATGGGGACTCTTACTTAGCACATGAAATAGGATGAGTGTGGCCTAAGCTGTTTATAAATAGTACCTTTTTTGAACTTAAACACTGGCATTTTTTATTTCCATGAAGTTGTGAGCTGATAGTGAACACTGCCAAGAGTATAGACTCTGCTTGAGCAACACTACAGTTGGTAATTGCTGCTTGTGCAATGATTTAGATAAAAAAATATCTATACTGACCTTTGTTTTGACATCGATTGAGCACATTTAAGTTATAAAATGTGGTGTCTCGGATAGGAGTGCACTTGCTTAATTCTTTGAATGGGTATTTTAACTAGATTCCTCTGTTTGCAAAGATAGGTTATATGACTCTATATGACTCTACATTGTATTCCAAAGAGTGTCAAGTTATTAAAATATATATTAAGTTTTTATAAAAGTTTATTAGACAATGAATAGCTCTAATCTTCAAAACAATAGATCTTAGCTATATACTAGGTCCTACATAAACAAGTGTTTTAACGTAAATCACATGATTGTTCACTGTGTAGATGTGAACAGCTGTCGGACCTCAGATATTCTCCTGCCTGCTCCATGAAACTTAGGAGGCTACTTTTGATTGGAATAAAAGTGCACACACTGACTTTTTAAAATGTGGCTTTAATTAATGGTGGGTGGGCAGCCTTTTTCAAGGAGATGCATGATGTCAGTGAATATGAACTTTAATGAGAGTAAATGTATTGAGATAAACATGCGTCTCTAATTCTCTCCTTGCGGTCATTAGGCCCCCAGTACCAACTCCCCCTTCTTACAAGTAGAAGGCCTGTGGACTCAAAATGAGAACAGGCTGGGCTCGTGTTTGAAGGCAATCCTCCTGAGCTAAGTTTCCAACTGGCCCAGCTCTAGAAAACCCCAGCCTCCAAGGACTGACAGGAACATCAGTCCAGGTTTTTCCTTCTGTTGCTTTTTAGTGTTTTCCAAATTGTCTGATATGAACCCCATCTACTTTTAAAACTGAGAGTAAAGGTGGGGGGCAATATATTTTATTTGAAAGAATAGTCATATGTTCCAAGACATATCTGTTTAACCAATACTAAGTTGCAACTCAGCACAGCCAACCACGTAAGACCTCAATTTACCCTCATAACTACAGTTTAATTAATTTATTATGACAGCTGGTTAGAGCACCCTCATGTGTTTCTCGTCTGTAATACTGTCAAAGTCTGCATTATTCATTCTAACCATTTTCAAAAGACTTTATAATTATTTTTCTTTTTTCATGTTCACTTGAGGTTTGTCTTTCATTGAGTCTAGTTTTCTGGTCCCAAATAGAATTAGGAAGTAAGTTCACCTGGTTCAAGAATGCTCCCTGCCCCCAGTTTCTCCAGGTTGTGAGTCTAACAAAGCCATGCTGTGAAGACTTGCAAGTTATATTAAGACAACTTTTAGTGAATGACCAGCAAACGATGTCTGATCAAGAGCTACCAGGTTTGCTCTCTTTCATGAGCATGCAAGGGGCTTTTCAGTGATTCTATACTTTTTCTAAGAAAAAATAATCACAAGTTCATTAAATTTGCTTAAGAGAATCTGAATCAAAATAATCTTTCAATCTAATCAAATTCTGCTCCTCAACAACTCTAGCAATTTCCCTAAGAATATGAATTTCCATAACAGAATTCAATAAAACTATTTTCTACAAAACATGTCAGACCTTTGGTGTATAGTAGGTGCTCAGCAGAAGTCACTTTTCTGCTAGTAGAGCCAACTTTGTTTATAACTCAGGTAAATGAAGCTGGCCAAAACCCAACATGAACTGTACTTAGGGTTTAATCAGCTATTCTGTCTTCAGACTCATCTTCTATACAATCCAATGTACTAATAAAACAGACATAGTTTTGCTAATTTATAACGTCTTTTTAAATGTTTCATAGTAGGATCTTCCCAAGTCCCATTTAGGGCTAAGAAATAGCATGAATATTTCTAATTCCAGGTGAGAAATTGCCCACAAGAAGATACGTGGGCCAACCTAGGGTCAGATGATAGTAAGAAGCTAGGCTTAGGGTTCACATACAGTTGTGTCTGACTATTTATTACTATAAGTATTGCATCATTTTATTACGATAGCATGTTGCTTTTATTGCTATAACTTTTGTACTACAACCTGAAATCTAGGATAGTGATAGACACAAAAGTCTTACCTCTAATTAAAGAGGTGTTTACAATTGATACCTGCTGGAAGAGGGAAAATCAGTTTTCATCAATATAGAGACACTGGATCTATCAACCACACTCCAGAAAAAGCCTTGTGCTCAGGAATAGTTGAAAGATATAAAATGGTCTCTATGCAAATTGCTTTTTTTTTTTACAAAGAAGACTCCTAGGTAGCGATTGATTTTAACAGGGAAATGTTGTCTTAGTGTTGAAAACATGGCTTTGGGTTATTATGAGCTCCACTTAAGCAACTTGATCTCATTTGAGAGATTCACAGAATTTCAAAAAATGACACACAAGTCTGGAAGTAGTACATGTTACTGAAAGCACTGTGTGTCACTTAAGTCACAAGAGGACTTATCAAAGCCACCTGAACAAACACATTTGGGAGTATTTGGACAGATAAGAAAACGAATATGAAAAAGTACATGGCCACAGGAATAACATTTAGTCAGAGACATGGTGGCATTTAAGTACAAGACAAGCTGCCTTAAGGGATGTACTAAGGTAGTGTTAGCTGAGGAGATAAATCACACACACACACACACACACACACACACACACACACACACACACACACACCACATGAAGCATACAAGCTAGAGATAAGAGATTTCCCATAGAGAAATGTCTTTCAGGATTAATGGCATGTTAAACATCAGGTGAGGAGTGACCAGGGTGCCACAGAGGAGCTACTGACAGAGTTAATGGGACCCAAAGCTGGACATGTATCTTTGTCACATCTAGGGATCTTTGAATACTATGACAAGACATTTGGATGCCACTGGAAAGACGGCATACTTCAGTTCAATTTCTATGCATTGTTTCAATTCCTTTTAAGTCTACTTTGAAAGAATAATGGACATGAAAGTTCAAACCTTTTATAATGTATTGAATTAATGATTAAAAATTCAATTTATTAAGAAAATTGGAAGATTTCCTCTAGGCCCTTGAATTTAATGACTAGTCTTAAGTATCAATGTCAGAAGTGTTATAGTGTGCTACTGATATTAATTAGCTACAAAACAGAGCATTTGAGCTGGGCTGTGGTGGTACACACCTTTAATCCCAGCACTTGGGAGACAGAGACAGGTGGATCTCTGTGAGTTTGAGGCCAGCCTGGTCTACAAGAGCGACAGAGAAAACCTGTCTTGAGAAAACAAAAGCAAGCAAACAAACAAAAACCCCAGAACATTTGGCAACTATGTTGATATTAACTTTTGCTGTGGATGGTGATCCTGAGCAGTTTCTAGCTAGAGATGTCATCTTGACTGGGGCAATAAGAAGGCAAGATTCTCTAGTACTTGAACACAACCATGACAGGCTCACCACCTAGCATTGCCATGGAAAACAAGATGCCCATTACATATGCACCGGATTTCAAGAAAACCTAAAAGAGTTAAGTACATTTTCGATGTGAGGAAATGTGAGTATAATAAAATAGTCAGAATCAGGACACAAACTGGCTGTATTTATGAACTGAAGTAATCTGAAATTCCTAGTCCATTAGTACCCTGCGTTGTGTAGGGAACAACCTTCTGGCATGAGGGACTCCAGCCTTCTGCCCAAATGAGTACCAGGCAAAGACTGAAAAGGGAGAGGACCAAGGTCCCTCGGTGGCCCGGCTGGAGAGCCAGGACACAGCAAACACTTTTACAGCATCCACAGGAAATGCCTCCAAATTAACACAAAATCACTGTTGTATAACTTGTAAGCAGAACCTTAAGGCAAAAAAATCTAGGTTCTAATAAAGATATCAAAGATATCAAAAAATAGATCCCCTGATATCACTTGAAATAGGTAATAAACAAATAATGGCTCTGACTTGAGAGAACTGGAGTATGATGAAAAAGAAATCCCACTCTTAAAAAGTAAGGGCTATCAGGGACAAGGGAAGAATAAAAGCAAACTGTGCTGCAGAGCCAAGCTGTGTCCACTTCCTCCTCATCCTGCCCTTTCCAGTAACAGCTCCGGCATCTTTATATAAAAACCCGGCATATATATAGGGTTTTTACATATATGCACTATATGTCTCCTTATATCATATGAATGGAAACCCAACCAAAATTAAAGTTCTCAACGCATCTGAGCCCTGCATCATCTGTCAGCTAGAGTTATTGTATAGTATGGCTGGTCTATTTCAATGCTAAACCCCACAAATACAGATCCCACACCCTATATTTTCTACCTAAGCAAGCCCACCTACAGTCACTGTTTTTAATAGATGACAGAACTGAAGAAATCACGGTACCTTATTGAACTTAATAAATGTTTGCGTAAGCTAACCAACTGCACCTTTTCTAATAAACAGTCTTTGCTTCCCTGGTACCAGAGCGTGTACAGTTGAAGGATATAAATTGTTTCAGTGTTCAGTAACTCCTATCTTAGAGCCTGTCAAAAGGATTTAATTGGTAATAAATGCACTTGGCTCTAAGCCAATCTGGAAATTAAATAATGTGTTTTTAATGTGTGCTTCCTCCGGAAAACCGATAGGACCAGAGACATGTTGGCTGCTTTGTGCTATACAACTAACTGAACATGGGAGCACCAACACTTCTTCAAATACTTCAGCTTACACGTGCTCACCATGGAAAGACCTGAAACAAACCACATACTTGATTTCTAAGGCAAAGCCAATTGATCATTGGCAAGTATTTTATATAGTATACAGCAGATGGCCTTTTTTTTCCAATTGGAAAATTAGTACGACACAATTTAGGGTTTTGTAAGCTTGGCCACATACATGTCTACAAAAAATTTTCTATTCTTTATGGAAACCTGATGAGGTCACTGTGGCAGCTCCTTCTGTTTGGTTTTCATAAAAGCTGGTGCAGAAAACCTCCTTGAGTGAAGTTTGCTCTTACAAGTGGCAAAATAATTCTCTTCAGAGAGAAATTAAAGATGCAGATGTGTGTAGGAAAGTGTAGGACTCACTGACAATGGGGAACATATACCCAGGGCTTCCCAAATCCCAGGATAAGAAAGCTAAGAAGGGAGTACTTGTGAGACCTCGGGTGTTATATATGGCCTGCCAGCACATCTCACTATGCCTGTGCATCTCTGCCTCTAGGGGTTCAGTATCCTGACCTGTGATGAGGGGATAATAATGTTCCTTATATGCCTGTGTTGCTCAGATAAAATAGGTACTCTAAGATGTGTAACACGGTCTGACATAAGATAAGGACCTAATGAATATTATGTCTCTGATAGCAGGCTGGGCAAAAAAATATAGAATCTTCTACCATACCCTCCTATAATTCTCTCTCTCTCTCTCTCTCTCTCTCTCTCTCTCTCTCTCTCTCTCTTTCTTTCTCTCTCTCTCATTTGATTTTGGTTTGGGCTTTTCAAGATAGGGCTTCTCTGTGTTAACAGCCCTGGCTGTCCTCAAACTCACTTTGTAGACCAGGTTGGCCTCTAACTGGAAGAGATCTGCCTGCCTCTGCCTCTGGAATGCTGGGATTAAAGGCGTGTGCCACCACTACCGCCCCACTCCTTTTACTGCTTTTAACATTCAAGACTTTTGTCTCTGTGATAAAGAATACTGAATTCCTTCTAGAATTCCTTTTTATAAAAGGAAGTTTAAAACGTTAAAGTCTAAACATAGAAAATGGACTCTGTAAAAAAAAAAACACTTTAAAAATGGTCAAAATCAAATATTTAAGGGTTTCACACAAAAAAAATATGCTAAGATTTTTAACACTACAACCTATTGGAGAATGTTAGGGGGAAAAATATTATATATTGAGCTAAAAATGTTCTTTGTACTAGTGCTAAACACCAAAAAAGTGCTGCTGGTCTTGGAAGTTTTCTACCTCATCTGTCTTTCTTAAACTGGCTGTGGCACCCAAGCAAGCTTGCGGTGACAGGATTACAGGGTACCACAGAGTAAAAGTAAGATGGGCTCAGACATGCAGGGGTGGAGGAAGTCCTCAAGAATCATTCTGGCTAGTGTGGTGATAAAAAGGTCCACAAGGGCTATGTGATTGACGAAAGATGCCTAACATAGGGTTGTGCCGATGACATTCTGTAAGAATCACACAAAGGAATAGAGCATGGGAGAAACAGAGAAATGGAGATCTAACTGTATGGCAGTGTGTGCCTGAGGTTGTCAATGAAGCTGTCAGTCTCATGATGGAGAGAATAGTGATTCTTTTACAACAGAAAGACAGCAAAAGGAGAAAACAGTATTTATATATAGCTACAAAAAATGATAAACTGTTGAACAATAGAAATATGTGGACAATAAAATGGAAAATGACTCCCAAATTAAAATCAGTAATTTGGGGATGAGAGAAGAAATTTTACAAAGCCTAATTAGTCTTCCCACTGAAATTCGAGAAGATAGCATCATGTGTAAGTAAAGGCAGAAGCCTTGAGACAGCCATAACAAGGGAACAAGAATTCAAAGAGGAAGCTGAAGAACTTGCCCAAAAGTAAAGTAAAAGCCCCAAGTGATAAACAGAGTTTAAGGAGGTCCACAAACAATCCCGTTTCTCACTTGGGTTTGAAACAAGTTACCAAATGAGCAGATAGTTGGAGCACCCATGGCAATTTCACTGCTGGTTGGGAAAATCATACACCAAGGGATGATGCTTGTGCCACACAGTGCTTCCAAATAGACACCAGACTGTGTTTCATTCATGAGATCGCTGGCTGGTTTGAAAGGCTAGGTCGTAGTGTGTTTTCTCACTAAGCTAACAGTTCCCACCAAAGAAAAAAGGAAAGGTCCTTAGTCGTTTCTTCAAATTCACCAGTTGGGCAAATCAGTTTTCCCACTCTGGGGAGAAAAGAACAAGAGATAGAAAGAACCAAAAATATTACTTGAATGCATTTTTCCCTCAAGGAGCCAGAAAGAAAATTCTTTAAGAAAAAAATATTAAATCCAAAAAGGCATAGAGGATTGATTTGTAGGGTCTATGAACCAATTAGAATGCCATAAAGACTATGGAAAATGCAGAAAGGCAAATAGTAAAGAGAATATTTCAGCATTGAAGTCTACTAGTCTAAGTTGAAAGAGGCTGATAACTGTCAGGCAGGATTAATGAGAAAAAATTCCTGAGGTGTGATATTTCAGAACAACAAGAACACAGGAAAGATTTTAGAAGTTTTCAAGCAAGAAAAAAAAAAAAGGTGAAACAAAAGCCAAAACAAATCCATATTAAAATATGTAAGATGTCATATTTCCCTTCTGCAAAACTGGAGGCTAAAAGCCTGTGAAGCTACACCTTCAAATTTAAGAGAAAATTATTTCCAATCCAGAATTCTATACCCAGCCAAGCTATTAATCAAATGTGAAGGCTTAAGTAAGACCTTAGACATGCAGGAATTCGGAAAATGTATCCTCTGTGCACCTTAAAGAAGTTAAGAATGTACTACAAGCAGAAAGAACGATCAGATAAAAGGAAAACATGGCATCTAGGTAAGTGTGTGTGCAGAGTACCAGGACATGATGCTAAACCTCAGCTATGATGTTAGTCCTTCATCCTAAGAGCATCCTTCATGCCAGAAAGGTTGTGGTATAGGACATCAGATAATAAAATTTAGCCCCAAAATATCACTGCCCTTGACTGAACAGTTAACAGTACTTAACAATACTATTACCCCTCAGCTTCTGTGACCAATTGATTTCTGAATCTTCTGTGTATTTCCAAATCTGAGATATTTAAATTCCTTACATATAATAGTGTTATTTGCATATCACATATATGTATATTTACACATATTTACATGTCCTTCTGTTAGCATCATGTGACAATTTAGATGACACATAGTTGTCATGCCAGATTGATGAGGGAATAATGATCAGAGAAATTCTGTACATGTTCAGTAAGGGCACAAGTATCATAGACCTAACTGCACACATGTACAAGATGTGTGGGAACAATGCTCGAGCAGTGAGTGGTAGAGAGAGACTGAAGATGAACGAGATGGTGGAGGCTGCACCTGGGTGGACTCTCAAAATAGACTTCACATATACAAACTCAAGTTTTTTTTTCTTGTTTGATATTTTTATTTTTTATCATTTTATCATTTGAACTAGAAACAAGATTTATTTACATGACAATCCCAGTTCCCTTCTCCCTCCTGTCCTCCCCTACCAACACCCCCCCAACTAAAACCCTACCTATCACATACCCTGAGCGAGGTAACCCAATCACAAAAAGACAAACATGATATGTACTCACTCATTTGTGGATTTTAGACACAGAGTAAAGGATTACCAACCTACAATCCACACTGCCAGAGAAACTAGTAAACAAGGAGGACCCTAAAATAGACAAACATTGTCCCCTGGAGAAGGGGAAAGTGTCACGATCCCCTGAGCAAATTGAGAGCATGGGAAGAGGGGAGAGAGAGCTACGAGAATGAGAAGGGGAGAAGAGGAAGGATGCAGAGGTCACAGGGGAGCAGAAAGGTTGAGTCAGGTGAAGAACACAAACTCAAGTTTTAATCTGGGAAATTTTCTGAAGTCCCTCCTAATTGTTTTTTTTTTTTTAAATCCACACTTGGTTGAAGCCATAGACAAAGAGGGCCGATAAGTCTTCTTGTTTTCAAATTCTAGAATAAGCATCTAGCTATATCATGGAAGACTTAACTATAATTATAAAACAGTTCTCCGATTTGGTTGTTCAATTATCATCCAAATAAAATGTCACCAGTTCCTTCATCACCAGCTGTTGATGGGAGACCCCTAGCTCTTTACCCCATGTGTCTGAAGACCTCAGGAGTGTCTTACCACTCATTCATCTCTTTCATTCTCCCCAAAATAGCCACAGCCGAGATTATTCCTTGTGGAAATTTCTTTTCCTGGTGATTTAGATACCCTAGAAACACAGAGTGGGAAACAACTATAATTAGATAACTGGTTTTCCTGGTCCATAAAAATTAGGTGCCCACCCCTGTCACAGGTCCTGTCTTGTCCTCTGCCTTCCAGGGGCCCCCAGACTCCTGCAGTGGAGCAGGAACTCCTTATACACCCTCCTGCAGTCCGGAGACACCATGCTCAGCTCAGGCTGTGTATTAGAATTACCTGAAGAACTGAAAGTCCTGTCAGGGCCTGGGCCTCGTGCCTGCCCCACGCCCTCAAGGTTCTGATTTACTCAGCCTGGGAAGGGGCTGCAAATGATCCCCAGGTGATTTTAATGTGCAGCCAGAAACAAGAACCACTGCTCTGCTCTCTCCAGTTGCCAGGGAACAGTCCTCGGATTCCTGTAACTTTACTACACAGAATAGCTGGAGTCTTTCCCCTCTCTTGCCAGACTCTGCATTTCCTCAGACCACAGCCGGGTTGTAAAAGAACATTTTCCCTTCCTCCTCTGTGTGGACACATATGCAGAGCTTTAGAAAGTGGGACATACCATATATGTATTGTTCTGCATTTTGTTTTCATCACTTGACTTTCTTTTACGCATATGACACTGATCTGTCTCGTCATTTAAAGAGCCACAAAATACCACCATCATTCACCAGGTACCATTTTCCACTGGCATCATCTGGATCTCCTCTCATAGTTTGCTATTGCTAATACTATAAAGGGAATTTTTGATTTCTCCTAAGGAGGGAGGGAAATAGTGGGTATAACTCAAAGTTCCAGGAAGATCCCTATGTGATTTAGGCTTATTGTAAGTCTGTTTAGTAAGACCACAGATCTTACTGGGAGTATGGAGTTCTGCCTCCGTCTAGTGACTATAGGTTTTACTGTCCTTACTGGGCCTTGGTTTTCAGAACTGTAGAATGGGAATACTAATTTTCTTTGCTTAATTGTGTTGTGTGCATGATGGTACCTGTGAATCACTGTGTGTATAGGGCCTGGCTAAGCCTGGTTAAGATCTTGGTAAAGAGTTGCTCTGATTAATAATGCTTTTGTAGGACTAGAGATGTGGTTCAGATGGTAGATGCTTGCATAAATCTTGGACAGAGTTCAGTTACCAGCACCGCATAAAAATTGGGTGTACTGGAACACACCTGTAATCCCATGGAAACAGGAGATCAGAAGCTACACAGTGAAGTAGAGGCCAGCCTGGGCTACATGTGAACCTATCTGAAAAAAAAAAAAGCAGCAACAACAACAAAAGCAATGGGTTATAACAGAGGGGTATTAGAATTCAAGATCCTCATGGTGTGACCCAATGCTTTGCTCCCTCCTCGAGTAGTCCAGAGAAGAACTTCAAAGCATAGCTGGTCTTCTCTGACTTCTCTGCTTGAGCTGGGCTTTGCTGTTTTCAGGGCTGAGGGTTTGATCTTAAAGTCTATAAATAGCAGATGTAGGTGGATCCTAAGTGCCGTGTATGAGCTGGACTGGAGATATGGCACGGAGCTCGTAAGAGTCTGAGCTCTCAACTCAGGTCTGTCGTCATTAATCCACAACTAACTTTGGTACCTTCAGCTGCCAGGGACTGTCCCTCCCCCATGGGGGGGGGTTAAATAATGACGAGAACTTGCTATCTTTGATCACAAGAGGTCTGGGTGTCGGGCAAGCCCCAGTTGGGCTCATTGAGCAACTCCACACTCTCCAGAACCAGTTCCTCACCTCTTTCAAGAAAGACTGTGTGCACTGCTTCATATGTTATGTATCCTATTTCTCTCTCATGTCCTTTGTGTCATCTAGAGACAAAGAAAAAGCATCTCTCCTTGTATCTCTTTTAAAGAGTAAAGAAAGGGTCCTGCCAAGCCTGACACCCATTTATCCTTGAATCCCATTGATACAAACTGAATCCAAGTCAGTGTGTGAGCAGTCAATGAACATTCATGATTTAGGCCACCCTGGGATCAGAGAGGGCATGGCCAGACCTGTAGCACACAGCTCCAAGAATGGGTTTGCACAGATCGGCAGCCTCTGGCTCTGCCATGTAGGTCTTTAAAGGACTGCTCAGTCGTAATTTTAAGATCCAAACTTAATATGCAAATCTTCCCAGTAATCATATAAAAATATCAGCTTTGAGTTTTATCACCTGGAAACTTAGCATAACAAAGGCAGGGCAAGGATGCTCCCTGTTATTTTTAGAGCTGGGAATGTTAGTTACAAGTGAATAGCCTAGCCACAAAAGGAATGCAGGAGGAAGAGAAAGGGTAGAGTCAGCCCTTGGCATGGAGTGCCTTATGTATGCTGCTATCAGATCTTAGGAGAGAAGCTTCTAGACAGTCGGGGAGCCTAGAAGGTATTCCTGGGGTTGTGTTTGTCTACTACTGGATGGTCCAGTGAGCCTCATACCCAACACCCGGAATGTAAAGAACATTGGTGAGAGGGTGATTCCAGAGAGAAAATTCGTGTTAAGATGTCCTGTATAGATGCCCAGGTCCCCATAATGTGGAGAATCCAAACCTCATCTTGGCCTTGCATTGCTAGCTCCTAATCAGAAGGACTGATCCCAGGTATACAGGGGCACAGTCCTGTGTATGCCTGGCAAACTGGGGCACGCTACGTGGACACCAATGCTCCAAGCTGGAAGACAGCAATCAAGCCACATAACCCAGTGACCTAAGGCCACTGTGATGCCTAGTCTGTAATTGCTATTCTCTTAGCTGTTGAATGCTTCTGACATATTTCCAGGCTGGTGAGTAAACTGACAGTGACTTGTGGAATGAAAATCCTCTCTGCACACCAGATTCTACTGTATCTTAGTCAGGGTAGCAAGCCTCTACAAGACGCAAACACAGGTCAAGCACTAGGGCAAAACAGCCATGGTGAGATCACCAGGAGGAGGCAGCTGGAAACCCTGTGCACATGTGAGGGGCAATTCGGGGCGGCTGAGACTTGAGCTCCAGGCAGCATAGTTCAGTTACCTTTCTGTCAACTACCTCCATACCTGTACCCCACCAATTTACCAGAACCTCAGAAGGAGTGCAGAGCAGTGCAGAGAAAGTCCCACCCTCAATTTCTTAGAAAGAGAGACCCTAAAAATTCTGCTCAGATAGCACTTTGGAGAATATGATCAAGGGATTCGCTGTCAAATTTCGCTATGCCCTCCCTCTGGATACCCTCTAATTTGGGAATTCAGACTGATTGCCAGATAGGCTCCACGGTAGTGCTGTTTGTGAATGAGGATAAAATATAGAGAGCGGTGGATTGGGGCGGGGGGGGGGGGCTTCCGATCTCCTAAATGTCCTTTCTTGACATCTCTGGCTTTGAGTTTTCAATATTCACAAGCCATTAGCACCAGTATAATATTGAGAGGTCTTTGGATATTGTTAAAAAAAAAAAAGCCAACAAGAGAGGTTAAAGAGCAATGAATAAAAGATGTAGAAAAAAAAAAAAACTTAGAGAAAATCAGTGTCAGTTCTCAGAATAGGAATCCCATGAAATAGGGAACAAGGGGAAGATTTTCACCAGAAACATGCTATCAGGAGACATGTTGAAGTCTACGTGTACTGTTGCTCCTCTGGGTTTGCTTCCATCCATTCTAAGTGCATCCCTGAAGCTCAGACAAGTCACGTTGGGACTTCCCATCTATAAAATGGGAAGGGCTATAGCTTGACGTTTTTCAGCAAACCTTGAACTTCATTAATTCTCTTCACTTAAATATGTTGAGGGGCACTGAAGCAGGGCAGGAAAAACTCTCTCTGCAAATGGTGCCACAAGGCAACTTATCCCAACACCAAAGCAGACATTTCCATGGCTAGTGCTGTGGTCTACCTGGCCTTCCCTCAGTCCACAGCACCCACCCCCACAGAAGTCTTCTTGTCAGGGGCCATCTGTCCCAGTTTCCCTTGCTTCCTAACAAGGAGCAGAGTGAGCACAGCTGGGCCATCGAAGCTTCATCACTTGGCCAGAGCTGTGGGATAACCTCTAATGCAGGGTCAGTCTCAGTGCAACTTGGTTTACTCCTCACTAGCTATGTTTCTTTGGGCAAGAGCATTACCGTCTCTAAGATTTATTCTTCCTCTTCCTAAAGGAGAGGACTGTTGCAGTGCATAAAGGCATTGAGATAGAGTGTGCACTGCAATCCTATGTGCCCAGGACACAGCAAGCATTCATATATAGCCACAATAGCTGGGTCACTAAACGATGAGTCTTAGCAATTGCTTTATCTATCAGGTTTGGGTACTGGTTGAACATCTCTCACCAAAAAATTCTAAAATTGAAAATGTTCCAAAATCTGGCATTTTTTTTTTAATAAAGGCATGATGGCATGAATGGAAAATTCTCTAACTGGCTACATGAGACAAATTGTGATCAAAACACAAGCAATCTAAAATACAGTATAAAATTACCTTCTGGCAGCCAGGCGGTGGTGGCACACGCCTTTAATCCCAGCACTTGGGAGGTAGAGGCAGGTGGATCTCTGTGAGTTTGAGACCAGCCTGGTCTACAAGAGCTAGTTCCAGGACAGCATCCAAAAGCCACAGAGAAACCCTATCTCGAAAAACAAAAACAAAAACAAAATTACCTTCTGGCTATGTGTGCAGAAATTACACATAAATGAATTTCCGGTTTCCACTAGGATCCTGTCTCAAAGACAACTCATTATATATGCAAATATTGCCAAAGGCCTTTCAAAAAGCTAAGGTTCAATACACTTCTGGTTTTATCCGTTTCAGATAAAGGATGCTTCACATTCTAAAAGTATGCATTTTTAAGATAAAGAAGCTATTATTTATTAGAAAATATCCCATTTCCTCTGCCTTTAAATTGTTTTTGAGAGAGAAGCTGGGTTGGGGGATTGGGGGGGGGGAGGTCATGAAGTTGCATAGGTAAAAAGGGGGCAGTATCTGGGAGGAGTTGGGAGAGGGGAAAGAATAATATCAAAATATATTGTATGGAAAATGCTTTCAATCAAAAACAAGTAAGTTGACTATATGCCCTGCAAAACAGCAAGCTTTGGTTTCATGGATTATAGATGGGTTCACAGTTGCAGTCTCCCATTTTTTTTCTCTACCTAAGGCTACAGTAACCATAATGTAGCCAAAACAACCAGCAAGTGACAAGTGACACCTCAGAACCCCAGCATCCAGCCTTCTCAGAGCTACTACTCCTCTATGGCTCTGAGGTAGAGCTGCTTCCTATGCTTAGGCCGGCCCCACTGAGCTCACCTCTGTCTTTCCCTACAGGCTGTCAAGCGGTTCTTGAAACAAGAATGCAAGTGTCATGGTGTGAGTGGCTCCTGTACTCTGAGGACCTGCTGGCTGGCCATGGCTGACTTCAGGAAAACAGGCGACTATCTTTGGAGGAAGTACAACGGGGCAATCCAGGTCGTCATGAACCAGGATGGCACCGGCTTCACTGTGGCCAATAAGAGATTTAAGAAGCCAACGAAAAATGACCTCGTGTATTTTGAGAATTCTCCAGACTACTGTATCAGGGACCGAGAGGCAGGTAAGTTACGAGAATTCCTTCAGTGAGCAAAGCTCTGCAATCTAATTGGGCACCTATATTTTTCAGCAGGTCATTTGCATAATTGCACCGGCCTGCCTTCGGGCTCTAGGCTTGTGTTTTTTCTAATTCATACCGAAACTGCACAGAAAGTTCTCCCTAACAGCTGGAGAAACAGGTTGATAGTATGCAGAGACTGAAGAAACACAAATTAACAAGAATGTTTGTGGCCAAGAGTCAAGCAGATTGATGGAATTCTTGCCTGCACAGAGTTCTAGTTAGGGGGATGGGAAAACAATATGTGCAATTGCCCAGCATCTTTCCTTGATCCTGAGCTGATCAGGGGACAGTTTTGTAACAACCCCCACATACACATACACATCCACTGTGACTCTGAAATGGCCCTAGGACTGGGGCACTTAGCCTCTTCTGAAGTCTGCCTTGCTTCACAATCCCTTGCTCTTTTCAGTATGTTTACAATTGTCAGACACTAAAAAGAATTGATCCCCATGCTTTTGACCATAGGTGGGTTGTGTATCAGGAGTGACTGTAAGGGGCACCTCATTTATTAAAGTCATACTCTTCCCTCCAAAACAACACAGTCTCTATCTTGTACTCTGAGAGCCATTCTTCCATTCTGGACCTAGCAGCTGTCCCCACCTATCTGCTTTGATAGATATGGGCTCCCCACTGCTCACCCTCAAGGTCAATATTAGGTTGCAAAGACTGCAAAGATTCTCTCAGTGGACAGGAGGTGATGGGAACCCACAGCCCACTATGGCTCAAGTCATTTCCTTACTGGGAAGCAATGGCATTTACTATCAGGAAAAAAAACAGCCTCCAATTTAGATTCGGAGTTTGTTTTCCATTCTGAAAGAATTGCAGAAGAGCCAGTAAGGCAGTGCAGATGCAGCCAGCTGCTAAAACTAGATGAACTGATAGGCAAGATTACCAGGGAGCATCCTAAGAAGCCTGGAGCCCTTTTACTGCCCTTGAGTCGTTAAGTTCCTTTGGAGTTGGATGAGTTAGCTGTCTGCAGCCTGTAAGCATGTTTGTACATGCAGGCTATGGATTCTCACTGCTGTGCACAAGGACCTGATTCTGCACACTCTTGCATTCCTGTCATGTTTAGGGACTGCTGCAAAGTTATCCTACCCATCAGACAGCAGGCTAAATGGAACCTCTGTAAAACCTGTTGCTTTGACATGAATCAACCCAGGAGACCATGTCCACTTCCGCCCTTAACTACTTATTTGACTTTACATAGGCCATGGACCTTAATCATTTTAGGTCCCAAGAGTAAACCCTTGTGGACTGAGAAGACCATTGTGCAACTACCTGGTCTTGTTGAATCTATGAAGCATTCCTAAGACATCAGTGCACTGTAAATATTTACCTGGTGAAAAATGGGACAAAATGATGGATCTCCTTAGCGATCAACACCAACCAAAAGAGTCAGATGAACAGTCCTAGATATCACTGTCCACATTGGCCAGTTAAGAAAACTGCATGCCCTGTTCCCACATCATGTATGGAGGAGATGCATGTCTGACCCTGTGCATGGCCTGAGCCTTGAGCCTAAGATGACACATCCGCTTCAGTATTTCCTAAGCATGCTTGTAAAAAGACCTTAAGACCAAAACTTCATATCAGCTTTTAGAAAACCTACTGCCCAGCAGGCTTTTTCTGGTTATTTGGGTTGAAACAGTTTACATAGTGAAGGAAACAGTCATAGCTGATGAGTATTTTTCTTCCTCACTGGTATTCAGGGAACTAAAACACATACTTTCTTGTCATACAGAGAGTTTCTGAATGTGCTCCTGCTTACCTTTTTATGCTATTGAATTAATTATTCTTACAGACTTCACTCTTCACATTTATGTTAGGATGGAATTCTGGCTATTTTGTTTTTAAGTGTGTGTGTGTGTGTGTGTGTGTGTGTGTGTAGGTACCTGCCAAAGGCCAAGAATATTGGGACCCCTGGAGCTGGAGTTACAGGTGGTTGTAAGTCACCCAGCATGTATGCCAGGGGTCCAAAGTTGAGTCTCCTGCAAGAGCAGTAAACACTATTGAAAGCTGGCAGCTAGGAAGTCTGCTTCTTACCATAAAATCACCGCCCACTGCATCCCACAGCTCGGTCTGTATGCTCTCACCAATTCTCAGCCTCTTGTGTTACAGCAGTGGAAAGTGAATCTCTAGGGGGCTAAGAACCTTGCAGGACTCTCTGTCTGTACTTTCCATCATTTTGACCTGCCTCTAGCTGCCCTAATTACAAGGGCATACAGTTAAAGGACTGGCTTTCATAATAAGCTATAAAATTTGATCTTTTATGTCTATACTTTCTTAGAAATGTTTTAACTTACCTAATTTAAAAGTAGATGAATATTTTGGTTCTTGAGTGGTGCTGATCAATAGGAATCATCCTGTTCTTTTTAAGTATCCAGTTCCAATATACTAGGTCATCTTTCCAATATGTTTGCCAGATTATTTGTGATTTTATGTACTATATAGAAATGATGCCCTTTGTAACTGTGCCTGAGAACATGCAAAAGTCATCCATGTAACCCGAATTGTTTCTTTTTTTAATTTTAGTTAGCTCCATATGATTATTGTCTTAAAAATATGGTTCAGAATGTTTTATATCCCATTAGGCAAAAGTTCAGCTTGTTAAAAGAATATTTTGATCATGAATATTTGGAGTATTATGCAAATAGTCAAAAGTGTGGAATGCAGAGACCTTGGCTTCTACCACATACTGGCGGGGGGTCTTGCCCATTTTCCTGTGACTGATTGTCATCTTCAGATAAGGGTCTTCCTGACTGGGATAAGCTTCTGTGGTCTGGGCTCTACTAAGCTGGTCTACACCTCACTGAAAGTTTCTGGGTACGGAATTGTTCCAGGGAAGCCCCCTAACCTCTTTGGAGATAGAGGTGTGAAATATAGTTCTGAGTCCCATGAGAACTGAGGCTTCCTGCATCTGACTCACAGTGGATACAGGATCCGTCCCCTTGGTGAGAGTAAGGTGTCAGGTCTTTCAGTCTACAAGAGGGAAGCTGCCAGTGTGCGTCTGTAACAGAATGGCACACTGTGTAGAATAATCTTACCTTCGGAAGGGACTGCTTTCTGGCAAATAGAACTCTTGTGTGTTTAAAATTGGGTTATCATTAAAACAGATTTTTTTTAATTAAAAAACGTGCTAGATAGGCTCCAAGATAGACCCAAACTTTGTAATAATGTTTAAATCAACACACACACATTGCTCTTCTTTCTTAATGGTTTTGTTTATTAAAATTCATACTCATGCTCCCTATATTTCATCTTCCTTCTCTGAATGGCTAAAGTAATGAACACTTAATATTCAATTTACTGGCACCTGCTCCTTCAGAGCATGGGAAGGTCAAGAATGGCTCTCGGGTGGGTTATTGGTTACGTGGATGGTGTTTGAACTAATTGGCTATGCTCTTGCTGTTCCCTACTGCATCCTGTTCAGAATAACAGTGCCCAGGAGTGAGCTGGAGTGCTTTTCCAGTTGTGTTTATGCAGTGGACACATCTGCAGGCCACTTCTCCATAGCGGGGGCCTCCTCGGAGACCCTCAGATCAGAATCAGGGGATCCCCATACTTTTCAAACTTAACATTAACATTCAGAAAAATCAGTGATTTGGTAGTCCATGGCTCTGGTTTACCCCTACTATCGGAGAAGAGGAAATCCAAGGACACTTTGTTCTTAGCATCTCTGTTCCTTAGAAAGGGTGAAAAGTGTTCTTTGCAGAGCTCTGAATAGACATTACTCAAAAAATGTACCCTACCCTTACTCTTGTGGATAAATATTCTTTTTAACATGTAGACCCATCTCCAGAAACTCTACTATAAGCAGCTTGTTTAAGTGGTTACAGTCAGTAAGACTTCTGCTGGAATTAGTTTGACATCTTGGTTGTCAAGTCACTTCTCCAAGGAAACTGACAGAGTGACAGGAGGATGAGTGAATGTGATGAGAAGACTCAGAGTGGACAGGCTGAATGTTTCTGGTGAGAACAGATCTCACTCAGTACGGATGCTGGGAGCACAGCTGATTTCCTGATAGGTCAGTCTCTTCTACATCCCTTTCATGCATAAACCCTAACTCTTGGCAGCGGTCCCCTTATTTTCAGGTCAAGAAAATGGAATCCCAGAGTTTTGTAATCTGTCCAAGATTTTCATGCACTGGAACTAGTTAACAAAATAAAGGGAACAGATAAAACTCAAAACGAAAATCCATACTTTTCTCACTATACTATTTCCCTCCTATTTGGATCCTTGGAAAGTGGGGCGGGGGAATCTTCTGTTATAAAGATTCAGTATGAAGACGTGGGACTTTAATGGGGGGTACCCACAAAGCTGGCAGCTCAAAACTCATCAGGATTAAAGAGATGCATCTAGATTATGTTAAAGCCCTTTTCAATTAGAAGCTCTCTAAGACTTTTTCTTTTTCTTTTCTCATGTGTGCTGTGCATGCATGACTGTGTACATTCCTGTGTATGCATGAGTGGAGGCCAGAGAGGATATTGTCTTCCTCTATCATTGTCTGACTTATTCCCATTAGACAGGATCTCTTACTGAACCTAATGCTTGCCATTTTGGCTAGACTGGCTGGCCAGAAGCTTCCCAGGACCCACCCATCTCTGCCTCTCAACACTGGGGTTACAGGCATGCACAAGCTATGCCTGGTTTTTTTTATCTGAATACTGGGGATTTGAACTCAGCTTCTCATGCATTGAGCCATCCCCCTAGCTCACTGCTTCAAATTTTTAATTTTTCCTAATAAATATGAAGGAAAAAAACTTGAAGAAGAAGAAGTTGTGGAAACAATAACCAAACATGCCCCCTTATTCTTTATCTGAAGAAGGCGAGTGTTTTCTGTTGATCAACTATAAATACCTCTTTTGCAGCTCAGAATTGCAGAGCACAAGGAACTGTGTGAGTTTGGGCATATGGTATTTTACAGGCCAAATTGGAGGCCACATCTTAGAGAGGGACTTTCTAGGATGAGCACTCCAGTGACTCTGGAGTTATCTAGTCTGGTGATTGCCCCCAGGCATCTGTAAATCAAAGCAACCCTTCAGTTAGAGATACGTACATCTGTAAGGAAGGAATGCTGCCCTCTCCTGCAGAGGAGGTGTCTGCACCTAATCACAGACCACTTTCACCGGGTGTGATGTAAAACCCTGACCCAGGATAGAGGTCATCCCGAGGTCTCCTCTCCAACCAGAGGAAACAAGCAAGCCTCCACCTCTTTTTCAGCCAAGTTCAAAAACAAATGGAGCTCTTGTGTAACATGTTGTCCAGTGGTAACCCAAAGTGTGACCTGTAGCTATTCCTGGTGTCGGTATTTGTGCATTCTTGCATAAACTATCTAGCAAAGTATGCCCTGGAGCCTATGGCAACCCAGTTCCTAGTGTATGGAGACTGATAGTCTGGATAAATCTTGTGTTGTAGCCTGACACGCAGATACTCATGAACACTGACTGTATCCAGGGATGAGATTAAAAACAAGGAAATAAGATTTTTAACCAATGGATAAACTCTACTTAAATATTAATATGTGAAACTAGTACCAGGACATTTTAAGTCTTTCAATTCTCTGCTGAACAAATTTGGAGATTGTTCTATATGCCAGACACATAAACCCTGGCAATACAAAGATGAGCAAGACAGAGTTGGGTGGTCCTTGCCCTCAAGGCTTCACCTACCGTGTGATCTTTATAGGTAACCCGGCAGCAGCCAGGCAACATTACACAGTTTAAGTGATAGCGAGCCTTCAGGCTGAGACAGGAGAGAAAAAGGTGTCTTAGGCCCTGTGCCTTGCTCCATCACTCTGGACAAGGATTTCCTGTATATTCATTACTCTGACCACATAAAGAAGTCACTTATCTCCTTATACTCTGAAACTTGCAGAAATTAATGAATTAATAACTAAAGGGTGCAAAGAGAGCCAAACCAAGGCTGTATGGGGAATGTTTTAGTGGGGTTTCTAAACAATCATTTACACGGAGAATTATTAATGCTGTAGAATTAATAGTAATTACAATCTAGTAAACTACCATTTAAAATTTGTAAGTGGTATATAATATGTATATTCAGTTTTTCAGCCTCCAGACACTCAGTTGTCTTGTGTACTGCTGAATCTCCTGATTCCTGTCCTGTCCTATGAGTTCATCTTAACCCGCCTCAGTGGTTGCTTTATTCCCTTCCACTTTGCAGTTTTGTGGACTTCTTTTTCACAATTTCCTCAGGACCCTCATTTCTCTTCCCATACTTTCTTCACAGTCTGATCTTCTCCATTCTTCCAGCTTTAAATATCTCTATCTATACTTTTGTTCTCTTGCTTTATCCTGAATTTAACTCTCTGCCTAATAGACTCCTTTAGATTTCTCATAGTATACTCACTGGCTTCCTTCAAGGTCTAACTCCTGATTTGTCCCACTCTCCAAACTTGTTTTCCTCTAAAGAAAATGGATCTACCATCTGCTGGGATGGCCAACCCATCAACATGCAAGCCAACTGTAATACTCCCTTCTCTTTTGCCTGCATCACCCACATCAGGGCCTCAGGAATGTATCCAGGACCTTTCTGCTTCTCCATGTTCATTGTCATCCCAGAGGCCCAGGCAGAACTCAGTTTCTCCATTTATAGTGAGTGCCAGTGCTTAATTGTAAGTTACCTCTCCACCCTCACTGGGTTTCACTGGGAATCCCATGTACCCCAACACCCAGCATATGAATGTGGTGAATTGAGTTAATGTTCATCCACTAGCTGAATTATGTAGCTTTACAGCTTAAAGGTAGCTTGGTTTCCTTGAAGAGAATTAGAAAGCTTGTTTTTTGTTTGTTTTATCACTGATTATGGTGCCCAACCTGTAAAAATTCCCATTTAAGCTAGAGTGTTAACTAAAACTTTTGGTTAGTAGCCATTTACCAAGATTCATGATTATCTTATGTTGCTTGTTGGCTCTTTCCCTGGATGAGATTAAAGATGTCAAATAAACAGAACAACAGACTACATCTCCAGCTTTCTACTGCCCCATGTACTTGGGTTTTTTTACTCATCGTTTACTGCTGTTAGCGTGACTGCTGATTACTCCATCTGATTTCATTGTTAATGAAACAAAAGTGATTTTTATATCCAATGCAACTTACTATACATATTTATATTTATATATAGATCCAAAAATATATAATTTATATATAATCTACAAACCTTATCTTTCAAAATATAAATTTGGGGTATACTAAAATGCTAAACTGGCACTGGCAATCAGAATGTACGTAATTCTTGGTAAACAAATTTTAAAAGTCATTTTGTATATCCAATTCTTTGACATTATTTGAATGACTAACAACAAATTAACCATGAAATTGGTTGGTGTTTTCTTTGGGGGGGTGCTGGGCAGTAACAGTTCATTTCTAACCTCTGTATTCATGGTTGCAGACAAAGAGAATTTTTTAAAGTACATCAATGAATTCGAATATTTATTTTTAGCTTTCCCACTGAAATCTGCTTTATAATGGACTATCTCTTCTTCCACCTTATGTCAATTCCACATTATTAGAGAGCAACCAAGCCCTGCATTGTGGGACAGGCATCTCAGAAGTTACAAGTTGTTTTCCACTACTATTCACACTGATCAGGAAGCCACAGAGAGATTACTTCTGTTTCCCTTAATATATGCTTTGTCTTGTCATGTCTATGGCCGTTGTGACTTGAGAATGAAATAAATAGTTCATTTTACTCTCTTCATAGTACATATCCTAGACTTGCTGCCATAAACTCAAGTTACCAACATGAATTTCTACCATTTCGATATAAGTCATACTCTGATATGGTAGCACACATATATAATCTCACTGCTCTCTCAGAGAGTTCAAAGTCAGCCTGAGCTACATATAAGACCATCTCATCAAATAATAATAATAATAATAATAATAATAATAATAATAATAATAACCCTAACTAAATGCATACAGTTTTAAAACATGAGAATGTGTCATAGTCCTTGTTTGTACTCTCTGTACTATTTGAAAACATTTAAAGAGGGGTAGGTTTAACTGCTGGGCCCCCACTGTGTACCTGCAAACCGGCAAACAACTTCTATGAAAAGTGTGCCCTCACCAGACAATCTGAAGGCTGTTCTTAGTGTTTAAGAAATTGCTCTTAATGTTTCATATTTAGCAGACAAGCAAAATGAGTACTATACAGTGTATAAAAGTAAAAATGAGACCCACCCTCTATCCAAAGGAAGCACTCAATTTCAGGAAGTGTATATAGGCCTTTGGTAGGTCAGTGGAACTTGTACAGAGAGGGTGTATGCTATGGAAGACGTTAATGCATGCCTGAATCTTGAAAAGGTGAGTTCTCTTGGGATGAAGGGAGAAGCAAGCTTAGAGATACCAGCGAATCTACACGGCTCTAAGGAACTCCAGAAAGTCACTTTGTTCACTAGGAAGGAGATAGCCTATTTGGAGAGTATGCAGGCTAGGAGTGCAGGGAACAGGCAGTGGGGTGAGTGTAGGGGTGGGGAGAGGGAGAACAGGAAATAACTTTGACCAGGCTAGATAGACCAGGTACAGAAAGTATGAGTGTGGCCATAACAATGTTAATTCCATTGTAGAATTTACTAGCTTAACAGGACATAGCTTTCCTGTGCCAGTCAAACTTTTTTAGGCTAGAAAGATGAATAAGAACAAGTAAAATCATTTGAACTAAGTACAGACATTGCCTTTTCCTAAGTAGCATTAGCTTTGCAATCCTTAACGCGAAGAAGGGGGAAGGCCTGCCAGTAGATGAATGTGCGGTCTATAACATTTGCTCTGCAACATTCTTTTGTTCCCTCAATAAATCTGTGTCATTAATGACAACGTGTAAGTCAAGCAGAGGAGAAACAGCCTATTGGATGACAGGCTTAAGTGAATCTTTCTGTATGCCCTAATGGTCAACATATGGGCCTCTGTTGGCCTGAGTGGCAGGAATTTCTGGAGATAGAGGCAATGAGGGAGAAGGGAGGTGGGAAGGGAGGGAAGAAGGGAGAGAGGGAGGGAGAGAGAGAGAGAGAGAGAGAGAGAGAGAGAGAGAGAGAGAGAGAGAGAGAGAGAGAGAGCGCCTGCCCTTCCTCCAGGTTCCAGAGGTATGGGTCTGGGAACTATTAGCCAAAGCCCTCTGTCCCTCCTCTGCTGTCAGGAAGACGCATGTTGGTGGAGACAGAAATGTTTTTACACTGGGAACCCTGACTCCATTATTAATTTTATAGCTCTTGGGATGGGATGCTTGATTCTGTAAGTTCCCTTGATATTGCCCCACCAAATATGATATGTGGTCCAAAACACATGTGATTTAGAAAATTCTATTCTTTTTCCCATGCATATGTGAACTCTTATTGTGAGTTGGGATGAGGACGTAACACAGGGGGAGGGGAAAAGGTGCACTGAGCCAGAAGCAGCACCTTCCACCTTCCCCTAACATAGGCCCTCCCTGTCAGCAGAGACTGCCTGCTTAGGGATGGTCACTGAGTTTAGGCAGCCAGTCTGAACAATTGTTTGGGGGTAAAGATGACAGGAAGACAGGAGTCTGAACCCACAGTGCCCTACGGCAGGGGACCCAGCTCTGTCACCAAGCTGGCAACACATCTGGACATACTTCGCAATCAAAGCAAAGGAACATGTGAACTATAGAAATCAAAGCATAACAAGAGAACATTATAAAGCAGAATGACTCTTTTTTAATATTTAACCATTTTTAATAAAAACATGACAATTTTTTAATTAGTCACAAGCTTGCTTCACATGTCAATCCCAGCTCCCAGCCCCTCCTCTCCTCCCCTGCCCCAACCAAGCCCCCCAAGCCCTCCCCCCCCCAGGGAGGGTGAGGCCCTCCATGGGGGATCTCCAAAGTCTGTCATATCATCCCAGGCAGGGCCTAGGCCCTCCCCCATGTGTCCAGACTGAGAGAGCATCACTCCATGTGAAATGGGCTCCCAAAGTCCATTTGTGTGTCAGGGATAAATACTGGTCTACTTACCCGAGGCCTCCTCACTGACACCCACGTTCAAGGGGTCTGGATCAGTCCCATGCTGGTCTGTCAGCCATCAGTCTGGGGTTCCTGAGCTCCCCCTTGTTCAGGTCAGCTGTTTCTGTGAGTTGCACCAGCCCAGTCATGACCCCATTGCTCATCTCTCGTGCCTCTCTGCAACTGGGTTCCAGGAGCTCTGTTCAGTGTTTAGCTGTGGGTGTCTGCCTCTGCTTCCATCAACCACTGGATGAAGACTCGTGACTTTTAAAATAAGTGTGCTAATTTAAAAAAAATAAAAGAGCACCCAAATACATGTTTGTCCTTAAAAGATGACAGTTTAGGAGGTCTGACCAAAAGGACCATTAGCTGAAGCTATTTTTCAAATATCTAGTTGGTATTTTTTTAACTACCATCCATGCTGACTGACAGCCTGAGTTTGGAGCTATATAAAACTAGACACAATACCCATATAAATACTCATATAAAACTAGACACAATAGTGAGTGTATCTGTTACCTCCTGGAAGCTCATGGTCTAGCCTGATATAGTCAAGATGTCAACAAGAGAGACTGTTTCAAACAAGGTAGAAGGAGAGGCCCAATACCCAAGGTTGTCCTTGGACCTCTATACACACTCTACTTATACTTTTACACACATACCCATATACCATACACTCATAACACATAATTTGGGAAGTGGTGGTGAGTGGCATGTTCATATTACTTCTGGTTGAATGAGGAACTAATACACTTCATGGCCTGTTTCTGTTTCACAATTTACTTGGTTGTTGTTGCTTTTTTGTTTACTTTGTAAATTATTTTCACAATTTACTAAGTTGCTCAGATGGGCCTTGAACCCACTATGTAGCCCACTCTGTGCCTAACTTCACTGTCATTCTATTCCAGTCTCCCAAGTAGCTGGATTATAGGCCAGGACCACCAGGCCTGGCTCTGAAATCACTTTTAGATGAAGTTTTTCCAATGGCCACTGCCTTCTCTTGCCTTTCCTCCCTGAGTTTAGATGGTGTTGAATTCAAGTTTACAAACAATCCTTGGGTTCAGAGGGAGTCCTGTCCAGATTTCTTTATTTGGGAAACAAAATCTATCATGACAATTCCCTGGCACTAAGTGAAACTACTGTCTTAGATACCCTTAGGCTTCAGTTCACTGGGAAAGACCACCACCTTAGAAATCAATAGTCTGATTTGGGGAATAAAACACTTCATCTCCCCATACAAGCCCTGCCTTTACAACTGGTAGTCACAGCAAACGCAATATGCTAAGAACTAAACTCATCTTTACTTAAAGTCTACCCCTACCAGGTATTTCTCACATTGGGAATCAGTAGGACCAATGTGACTGCTTCCACCAAAACCTGAAAGCCCTGCTGAACTCTTCTATTCCTTTCCCATCCACCCATCAGTCACTGGCTACTGGTCCTGCCTCTTCAACTCACCATCAGTGTCTTAATCTAGGCCATCTTGTGCCTGACTCTCAGTTCTGTGTGGGTAGCTAACTTATCTCCTTTCCCCTATTTTGGCTTGCTTCAATATATTCAGCCCCAGCACATTGCTTTGCCTCCTCAAACACAAAGTAAACACATGTTGCTCTTTGAAAGAAAACCTTCAATAGAAATCTGTTGCTCTAACAGTAATGATAAACCCCCTGCCCTATTATCTAAAGCGACTTTCGACTTCTACTCACATCTCCAGGCTTAACTCTTTTATTCTCCCCTTTGAACACTGAAACCCAGCCATGTGGAACGCCTTTCTGCTCCTCACATAGAGCTTTTGGCCATGTAGCCTCCCCGTCTTTATTTCTCCCTCCATCATATTCTTCTTACTAAGATACATACCACATGTGGAAAAGTTCAAATAACACTAGCTGCATTCACTAAGGCCATAATACAGCAAGTTTCCTCAATTAAACACATCCATGTACTTTGTGCCCACGTCATGACTTGAAAGAGGCACAGTATGCTAGAAGCTCCCTCATGTTCTTTGTCCCCACCCTTAATAAAAATCACTACTCCAACTTCAAATATTCATGGCTAGTTTATCCCAATTCTACACTTTGTCTAAAGGAAAACTAGCTCGAAGTGAAAGCCCGTGTCAGCTTTCTGTTGATGTGTAATGATTCACCCAAACACTTATGGCCTGGAATGACCTTGAGGTCCCGGCTTCATCCATCTCTGTCCTCACAGCTGTCTTTTAAGTCAACTTCACCATCATGCTCTTTGAGGACTTGGACTGTCTTTTACACAGCCTTTCCTCCCTCCATCCCCCACCCCCAGCCCATAGCATCCCAATCATATGCTTCTCTTCTCACTATGAAGCCAAATGAACATGTTTTGGTCATTTCCTACTTGACCCCTCCACCTTCAACTCCATACTTCAATAGATTGCCAAAGTCTAGTGGCTCAACCTCTGCGGCCTCTCATGCAGTGTCCTTTTGTCTCCACTCATGGCCTCTTGCCTGGACTCTTCCCAGAGCTCACATTTGGCCTCCCTGCTCCCAGTCATTCTAACAGATTTAGGTATGTTTTTCCTGGATTAAAATCTACACGAGTTTCACACCCACCATAGGATAAAACCAAGGCTCTGCCCAGGCAAAGGCACTTTAACCTGTTGCTGCAGTCTTCATTCCTATGCTTTGTGCAGAATACACAGCCTGCTCTTCAGCCATATTGAATCTGCTCCCCTGTGAAGCTGTCTGAAGCATTTCTGCTAGAAGCTCCTTGTGCCTAGAAATTCCCATCACTCCATTCTTTCCCTAAACATCAGCTCACCCTTTACATTCTCTCTCTTATGCCTCTTCTTGTTCAAACCATGTAGTTGAGGACTCTTTACCCTGTCCTGTTTCCTGCTATTAATATCCATACTAAGAAATCTCATTGTGACAATGATGTAAGTGCCTCAGGGCAGCATCTTTATTTTGTTCTCTGACAACCCCCAGAGCCTACCACATGGCAGGTCTCAGTAAGCACTTGCTAAGTAAATGAAAGGATGCTTAACCTTTTGGGGCACTTATTATGACAGACTCTTCCATGGATAAAGTCCATCTTCCCTGAAGCCTTATGAAGAAGGAACTGGTTTTGTGTCGACTTTGCAAGACAGGAAAAGGAAGCCTGTGTATGTTTAAGTACCTTGTCACAACTGTACAGTTGACATATGGCAACACTACAAGCAAACCCCTAATTGTGCATACCCTAAAGACTTAGGCTTTACAGTCTGAGCTTTGTCAGCCATGATACCCTGAATGGGATTCTGCTGTGGTTTTTAGTAGGTTGCTAACAGATGAAGTAATGATGTGTAGGTTGAGGTTGTAACTCTCCACACACTGGTCTCTCCACTACATTACAAGTCTGCTGAAGCCAGGAGCTGCCTCCTATTTATTTTAGTTTTCCCTGCCTCCCAAAGTCCAAGCAGCCAACACAGCATCTTATACATGTTTATGTTAACGACATGTTTATCAAATGAAACAACGGGTGTGATGTTCAAAGGCAGCTTTTGGCATTGAATCCTTTTTGCACAATTGGTGATTTCTGAGGAGACTTTTCTGATGGTCATCCTAATCCAGGCCCAGCTGCTGTCTCTTCTAAGCCTATGCTTCTTCAGCATGATGCAGGCTCAGGGCCATCCCTGGCTGACCCACCCTCCACCCCGGCCCAGCCCTCTGCCATCCTTCCTGTCCTCAGGAAACTCCTCTGTCTGTCTTCCTGCTCTCGGCAGCTGATCACGCAGAGCAAGGCTGGCCCACCCTCTCCTCTTCTTGACCTCACACCCCCCTGCTTGAACCCTGCCATTTCCCTGGTTGTTCTGCACGGGCAGAACAACATGACACTCACGCAGATAATTTTCACACCACGCAGACAGTGATAAACAGAGTCACGAGGTGTCAGGGGAAAAAAAGTTAAATCATTATCTTCTTTTTATTTTTCTTCTGTAGGTTTGTCAGTTATTTGGCATTGTTGATTGTAATAGAAATAGGAAAGGTTACGCTAAAAGGAACAGTTAGTAGAAGGATAGAGCTTCAGACTGGGGTTGTAGCTCAGAAGCAGAGTGCTTGCCTAGTATACGTCAGACACTGTGTTCAAGCCATATTATAGGAGAAAATGCAGGCTCAAGAACCTCCAAGGTTGTTGTGTGGCCAGGACCCCAGAAGACATGAAAGCTTGATTGAGCAGGGCTCCTTTTCCTGGTCTGGCCTTCGCTGGCTCTATATATTTGCTTTACCCATGTCTTTCTGTGGCCCTGGACTGGAAACTCTGAGTTTATTCAGGGCAACAACCTCCTGGGAACTCTATCTAATCGGCCCAGGATAAGTCAGGTGCCTACCTATGGTCCAGGTAGGATGGTGATATTATACAACATGGCTGCCAATGGCTCATCTTGGTAGGAAAGCTTGATGGAGAAAGGGTCATTGCAAGCTGAGAAAACTCTCCAAAATTGTCCACTACTCTTGATTTTACATTAAGAGTGTAGAAATTATAGGAAGGATAAGGTTGTAAAAGACCTGCGTCTGTTTCCCTGGGGATAGAGTTAATTAAAAGGCTTTGCATATTTGAAATTCTTTTTTTTTGGGGGGGGGGTTGAGACAGGGTTTCTCTGTGTAGCTTTGGAGCCTATCTTGGCACTTGCTCTGGAGACCAGGCTGACTTCGAACCCTCAGAGATCTGCCTGCCTCTGCTTCCCAAGTGCTGGAATTAAAGGCATGTACCACCAACGCCCGGCACATATTTGAAATTCTTATTTCTTTGTTTGAGATAGGGTATCACTATGTCTTGGTCTTCCCTGGAACTCTGTATATAGACCAGATTGACACACTATGTCTTGGTCTTCCCTGGAACTCTGTATATAGACCAGATTGACAATGAATTTTGCAGTGATTGCTGGCATTACAGGTGTGAGACACTACACTCAACTCTGTATTTGAAATTCCTTGTGAGGAAACAGATGCATAAATATAGACTGCCACTTAGCAAATAGAACATTGGTTAACTAAGATGGCATTAATATATTAATCCTTTTTATGAAGGATGGGACTCATAACTTCAAACAGGTACTTCCCACACCTCCTGGGGTCTGCTCAACTGCAAGAGGGGAAAGGAGAGTGATGGACAAGGCCAGGCTATGCCCTTTCTCCTCAATGCCTAATACAAATGAGACCCCCTCTGGCCAGCAGTTACAGCTCAGGCCTACCAAGCCAGTGTAGGCAGGTCTAGGGAAACTGCCCCCTCCCCTTTCCAAGGTTCAATACCCCCTCCACTCAGAGAAAGCTGGCCTTGGCCACAGCTTCCTTTTTGTGAATTGAAGTTGGAAAAGGAAGAAGTGGGATAAAACCTTGTTTCTCTCTTATCTAACTCTGCCCACCCGATGACCCTTCATTCTAAGCCTGGATAAGGGTAACATGGAGAGTCAATCCAATTGAAAGGAGGAACTCTAGATTCGGGTTGCCAAAAGAAAATTCAAAGTTCCTGGTCCACCCTTCCTAGTTTCTGCCCTTGGGACACCTCTCGGCTGCATAGAGGGACAACACAAAAGCCCAGAGGACACAGATTCAGCAAGCTATGAGGAGGTTGGACTAGGCTCTGTTCGTAAGGATAGACCTTGTGACTCTTCTGTCCATACTATTGTATTCCACCCAAACATTTTCAGTGATGTCTTTCTGGCTTCTTTTTCAGGCTCTCTGGGTACAGCAGGCCGTGTGTGCAACTTGACTTCCCGAGGCATGGACAGCTGTGAAGTCATGTGTTGTGGGAGAGGCTATGACACATCCCATGTCACCCGGATGACCAAATGTGAGTGTAAATTCCACTGGTGCTGTGCTGTGCGCTGTCAGGACTGCCTGGAGGCCCTGGATGTGCACACCTGCAAGGCCCCCAAGAGTGCCGACTGGACTACACCTACATGACCCCAGCAGAGGTCATCATCTCTCTTCCTTCCATCAAGGACTCCAATTGCATCTGCAAGGACACTGGACCTTTGGGTTGTCTTCAGGGGGGGGGGGGCTATTTCTTAAGGCATGTGGCCTTTCTCTCCACAGAAGGCCCTTTTCTGTCTCTGGGAGCCCCAGGACTAGGGACCCCATGCTGCATATAAGTATACCCTATTCTATCTATCTTGGGCATTCTGAGATCACCTCTCTTCCTGCTGATTGCTTTTTGGAAATGGCATGACGGGCTGTTAGAGGAGGAGGGTCATGGCCCCCACCCCTGTCACCTAGACATTTCCTCTTCCCTCTTTGGCCATGGGGAGAAACAACATCATATAGAGGAACTTTCTCTGTGTCTTCCCATAGGTTCTAACAGTTAAGAAAGTCCACGCTTCCCTCTGGGGGTGGGAGTGAGGGTAGAAAGAAGAATCAATGGGTCCAAATTTACTTGTATTTCTGAAAAAGACCAAGCAAGGGCTCTATCTAAGCGATAACTGGAGAATGGTTGCTACCATCCTTGATGATCGCCTGGAGAAGGGTGGGTTTCAATAAACATCAGGTTTAAAACACATGCTTTCAAAGAATTTATTCAATGCTAACCTCTGCTCTAAGAAGGTGGCACTGTCCTCTGAGGCAGTGTCAGCTTGAACTTTGCCGTCAGCCAATACTTGGCAGAAAGTCATTACTCTTCCTCACTGTCCTTCAATTTAAGGACTCTTAAGAGATGAGACCTTCTCACTATGCTCTGGAGAGAATTTGAATGGAAATGGATGGTATTCTTTAGCCACGGGGTAAATATGGTAAAAAGATATAATAATACTAATAACGAAATGAGGGGAATATCAGAAATGAGCTTGTACAGCTAAAGAAAAAGAAAGCAACAGAATCCCAACACAGCTGTGTGCACATGACCGGTGGGGTTCTTGACTAAGACAACCTTGTGGATGCAAACTTTGAGAAAGGTGAGGCCAGTGTAATGCTGACAGAGAGGTCTACAGAGTCTAAGACCCCACCCTCTCCCATACTCAGATGTCCAACAAAGCTATTGAGGAGCATGGGTTAGGACCCACCAACCTTGAGCCCTGACGCTTTTAATCATGTTTGTTTAATGCTTACAAGATGATGTGATGGTACATCCTAGAGAAAATAGCACATAGCCTTACCTTTAAATTTGCTAACACTACTATATTACACTGCAAGCACTTTGTAACTTGGAGAGTGTATTTAAGTAACTCGGCTGTTGTTATGGGAATATCAATTTGGAAGTGCTAATTGACTTCTGCTATGAGATGACATTCAGAGAAAATCGAGAGGCTGCCTGCTACATTTTTTATATTAGATGAAAAAAAAAGTGAACTTGATAAGGCTACTGCTCACCATGCTGTACAGCTTGGCTGTGTTCTGCATAACTTCTTTATAGAGCTATATCAACTAACGAGATGTCTTTTGGTATACATCCAGCATCAAATTGCTGCTTGCTCATTGTTTCATACTTTGGCCTTCATCTTTCCATCTTTGTCTAGGTCATTCAGCCTGAGGCTCATGGGAAGCAGACTGTGGGTTCTTTGTTAAAGCTGGTGTTAGCCTTCTTAAAAATGACAACTCCAGTACTACCCTTTCCTCCTCCCTTTCTCCCCTCCGCTTCTGGTGATTGGGGTCAAACCAGGTCGACGCCTGACCACATCTATATCCTTCCTCTTTGTATTTCATGTACACAGTAAGTAGGAACAATGGAGCAGGAGAGGGGCAAATCAGGGCTTAGCGTGGGGAAGCTCAGGCTTGTTCATAGCTCCCAGTGTCCAGGGTACTGCAGAAGCTTTCATAAGAGTCTCGAAGCCACTAGCACTCCTTGCTACTTTAGATGGTGAAATCTTAAATCCCTGGGTATATTTAGTGTGGGGAAGATTCCTAGAGGGTATCAGTTCTTTCCAGTTCACGAAAACTAAAATCAAGAGACTTGAAGGGATTCCCCATAAATATCACCTGAACCCCAGGGCTCCATATAAGTAGGACCACAAGAGAACTTGCAAAAAGTTAGTTTGACCATTCAAAAGAAAACGTTTCTCTTAGATGAATTGAGCAAAGTCTAAGTCATTTTAGCCTCTAGTAAATATTTATATTTATTATTATTATTATTATTATTATTATTATTATTATTATTCCTGAGATGTTTAGAACTGAATTTCTTCTTATGCTGAGACACGTGCCCTGATTAAGGCCTGTTTATATGAAGCCTGTAGAATTTGCTCTGGTTTGTGAAGACATGGTAGCAGTCCCTGCAGAGGGCAGTGGTCTTCACCGAGGTGAGCAGAAGAAGCAAATGAAACGTCCTCACCTGATTTTATTTTGGAAAGAGGACATTTATACTTGAAAAGAATTAAAACAGGTACAGGTAATTTTGAACTCACTTTCTTTAGGGCTTAGTAGATGATTGATATTCTGGAAGTCTGAAATCCTTGGTCTAATTATCCAAAATAAGGAGGAAATCCAATCAGGTCAAATCCCCTGTGAGCAAAAGTCTTACTATGGGCTCTCTGGGCCATACCCTCCGGGGGCACATCCTGTGCCCAACCCCTATCTACTGCAGCCCCAGTAACCAGACAGCAACATGCTCCATGCCCCTCAACCATCTCCATTGCCACAGCAGCAACCATGGGAACCACACACTCACCTACATCTGGAGGAAGAGGTGAGTGTATGAGCTCCCAACTGGACAGTACTGCTCTCTCGGCTCTAGCCCCTAAAGGCACATCTTGTGTCCCACCACCATCTATCACAGACCTAGGAACCAGGCAGTAGCATCTTCCCTGCCCCCACCCCAGAATCCCCCACTGCATCAGATACCTCAAGAGCCATAGGCCCCACCTGCATCAATTGGAGTAAGAAATGGGAGGACTAGAGTGTAATAATGCATTCAGCATCATAAAGAGCAATACAACAGCACCAGAAACTAGTGGTTCTGCACAACAAGTTCTAAACATCCCAACACAGGTGAAGCAAAAGAAAAGGACATTAAAAATAACTTTATGAAGATGTTAGAGGCTCTTAAAGAGGAAATGAAAAATTCCCCTAAAGAAATGGAGGAAAAGATAAACAAGAAATTTTTAAGAAATCAATAAATCCCTTAAAGAAAACCAAGATAAAACAATCAAACAAGTGAAGGAAACAGTCCAAGACTTGAAAACTGAAATAGGGGCAATAAAGAAAACATAAACTGAGCAAATTCTAGGAATTGAAAATCTGGATAAGCGAATAGGAACTATAGATGCAAGCATAACCAACAGAATACAGGAGGTAGAAAAAAGAATCTCAGGTGTTGAGAGATACAATAGAGGAAATAGATTTATCCATCAAAGAAAATGTCAAATAAAACAAATTCTTGACATAAAATATCTAGGAAATCTGGGACACCATGAAAAGATCAAACCTAAAAATTATAGAGATGGTGAAGAAATCCAGCTCAAAGGCCCAGAAAATATATTCAACAAAAACATAGAAGAAAATTTTCCCAAACTAAAGAAGGCAATGCCTATAAATGTACAAGAAGCTCTTACAGAATGCTTCTAGACTGGACACTAAAAAATCCCTTCGCCATATAATAATCAAAACAATAAACATACAGAATAAAGAAAGAATATTAAGAGCTGCAAAGGAAAAAGGCCAAGTAGTGCATAAAGGTAGACATATCAGAAACACACTGACTTCTTGGTAGAAACACTGAAAGCCTGAAGGTCCTCGACAGACATTCTGCAGGCATTAAGAGACCATGGAAGCCAGCCCATGGTCTCTTAATACTACTATACCCAGCAAAGCTTTCAATCACCATAGATGGAGAAAACAAGATATTCCATGACAAAACCAGATTTTAAAAATATCTATCCATAATCCAGCCCTACAGAAAGTGCTAGAAGGAAAACTCCAACCTAATGAAGTTAGCTGCACCCACAAAAACACAGGTAACCAAAACCTCACACCAGCAAACCACAAAGAAGGAAAACACACAAACACTAGCACCACCACCAACAAAACCAATTACAACAGGAATCAACAATCACTAGTCATTAACATCTCTTAATATCAATGGATTCAATTTGCCTATACCAAAATAGGAGCTATCCTTTGACTGTATATACAAGAAACACACTTCAACCTCAAAGAGAAACATTTCCAATCAAATGAACCTAAGAAACAAGGGGATGTAGCCATCCTAATATCTAACAAAATAGATGTCAAACAAAAATTAATTAAAAAAGATGGAGAAGGACATTTCATATTCATCACAGAGAAAATCCATCAAGATGAAGTCTCAATTCTGAACATCTGTACCCCAAATGCAAGGGCACCCACATTTGTAAAAGAAACATTAGTAAGTTAAAATCACACACCCAATCCCACACATTAGTAGTGGGAGACTTCAACACCACACTCTCACCACAGGAAAGGATTACCAGACAGAAACTTAATGGAGAAATAAGGGAATTAATAGTTGTTATGATCAAAATAGACTTGACAGATGTCTACAGAACATTCCACCCAAACACAGAAGAATATACACCTCAGCACCTCATGGAACATTCTCTAAAACTGACCACATACTTGGTAACTAGGCAAACCTTAACAGATAAAAACAAAAATTGAAATAACCCTCTGTATCTTATCAGATTACCATGGCTTAATGTTAGAATTCAACAATACTAATTGCAGAAAGCATACAAACTCAAAGAAATTGAACAATGCTCAACTGAAAAAAAGAATTTAAAGACTTCTAGAATTCAATGAAAATGAAAGCACAACATACCCAAACTCACGAGATACTGTGAAGACAGTGCTAAGAGGAAGTTCATAGCACTAAGTGCCTACATAAAAAATGTAGAGAAATTTTACACTATGGACTTAACAACACACCTGAAAGCTCTAGAACAAAAAGAAGCAAACTCGCCCAACAAAATAAAATAGAAACAAAGAAAACAATACAAAGAATCAATGAAACAAAGAGTTGGGTTCTTTGAGAAAATCAACAAGATAGACCTACCCTTATCCAAACTAACCAAAAGGCAGAGAGAGAATATCCAAATTAACAAAATCAGAAATGAAAATGGGGACATAACAGACAATGAGGAAATCGAGAGAATAGATCATTAGGTCATACTTTGAAAACCTGTACTCCACAAAACTGGAAAATGTAAAAAAGAAATGGACAATTTTCTGGGTAGGTAGTACATACAAAAATTAAATCAGTGGTGGCGCACACCTTTAATCCCAGCACTCAGGAGGCAGAGGCAGGTGGATCTCTGTGAGTTTGAGGCCACCCTGGTCTACAAAGCAAGTTCCAGGACAGGCTCCAAAGCAATACAGAGAAACCCTGTCTCAAAAAAAAAGAAGAAGGAGAAGGAGAAGGAGAAGGAGAAGGAGAAGGAGAAGGAGAAGGAGAAGGAGAAGGAGAAGGAGAAGGAGACGGAGACGGAGACGGAGACGGAGACGACGGAGACGACGGAGACGACGGAGACGACGGAGACGACGGAGACGACGGAGACGACGGAGACGACGGAGACGACGAGACGAGGAGGAGACGGAGGAGAGGAGGAGGAGGAGGAGGAGGAGGAGGAGGAGGAGGAGGAGGAGAGGAGGAGGAGAGGAGGAGGAGGAGGAGGAGGAGGAGGAGGAGGAGGAGGAGGAGGAGGAGGAGGAGGAGGAGGAGGAGGAGGAGGAGGAGGAGGAAGAAGAAGAAGAAGAAAAGAAAAGAAGAAAACAAATGGGGTGTAGATCTACACAAAATTCTCAATAGAAGAAACTCAAATGACTGAAAGACATTTAAGGAATTGCTCAACATTGCTCACTGAAGACAGAGTTTCTGTCCTTCCTGGTCCCAAAGCCCCATTTAGTCCCAAATAAACACACAGAAGCTTATATTAATTATAAACTGGCTGATGGCTCAGGCTTCTTATGGGCTAGCTCTCTCTTAATTATTAACACATTTCTATTAATCTATGTATTATCACATGATCTTTGCTTACCTGAGAATGCCTAGGCACCCTACCTTCCCAGAAGCTCCATGGCATCTCTCCATGGACTCACTCTCTGCCTTCTTCTTCTCAGCTTTCTCCTAGTCTGGTAGCCCCACCTATACTTCCTGCCTGGCTACATCCTGCCTGTCCCTTGGCTGAAACAGCTTTATTCAACTCTGAGATACCATCTCACACACCTGTCAGAATGGCTAAGGTCAAAAACACTGATGACAGCTTACACTGGAGAGGATGTGGAGAAAGGGGAACACTACTCCACTGCTGTGGGAGTGCAAACTTGTACAGCCACTTTGAAAATACATATAGTGATGTCTCTGAAAATTAGGAATCCATCTCATTCTAGACCCAGCAATACCTCTCTTGGTCATATACTCAACGGCTGCACCATCATACACCACAAGGACATTTGCTTAACTATTTTCATATCAGCATTATTTGTAATAGCCAGAATGTGGAAACAATATAGATGCCCTTCAACTGAAGAATGGATAAAGAAAATGTGGTACATTTACACGATGGAGTATTTATTACTCAGCGGTAAAAAGCAAGGACATCTTGAAATTTGCAGGCAAATTAATGGAACTAGAAAAAAAACTATCCTGAGTGAGGTAACCCAGACCCAGAAAGAAAAACATGGTGTGTACTCATTCATAAGTGAATGTTAGACACAAAGCAAAGGATAACCAGGCCACAATCCACAACCCCAGAGGAGCTAGGTAAAAAGGAGGACCCTAAGAGAGATACATACGGAGGGCCCCAGGAAGGGGAAATAGTTAAGATCATCTGGGTAAACTGGGAGTAGGGATAGAAGGGGGGCTGGGAGATGGGAACATAAGGGATCTAGAAGGTAGAGTTCAGAGAGGAATGTAGTGGGAGAGCAATGAAAGAAGTATCTTGATAGAGGGAGCCATCATGCATTAGGGAAAAACCTGGTGCTAGGGAAATTCCCAGGAATCCACAAGGATGACCCCAACTAAGACTTCTAATAATCGTCGAGTATCTGAAAGGGCTTCCCCTGTAATAAGTGACTACCCTAATTGTCAACATAGAACCTACATCCAGTAACTGATGGAAGCAGATGCAGTGACCACAGCCAAGCACTGGACTGAGCTCCTGGAGTTCTGTTGAAGAGCGGGAGGAGGGATCATATGAACAGGAGTGTCAAGATCATGATGGGGAAACCACAGAGAGCTGACCTGAGCTAGTGGCAGCTCATGGATTCTGGACGGACAGCTGAGGAACCAGTGTGGGAACAAACTAGGCCTTCTGAATGTGGGTGAGTTTTGTGGCTTGATCTGTTGGGGAGGGCTCTGGCAGTGGGACCAGACTTATCCAGGGTGTATGAACTGGCTTTTTGGAGCCTACTCCCTATGGTGGACTCCCTTGCTCAGCCTTCATACTTGTGGGGGGTGGGGTGGGGCTTTGTCCTGCCTCAACTTGATATGCCAGACTTTGTTGACTCTACAAGGGAGGCTTTACTGTTTCTGAGGAGTGGATGGGGGCTGGGAATGGGGGAGGTGGGGTGGGGATGGGAGAAGAGGAGGGAGGGGGAACTGGGGTTGATATGTAAAATGAAAAAAAATTAAGAATAAAACAGTCTTACTATAAATTGATTGCTCAGTCCTTGGTTAATTTTATCTTGTTTTCTTCACCATCTGAAGACACATCCACAACTCATTTTACTAGTTTACTAGGTCTTTCAACAGAACAATCTTAACATGACCTAGCCTGTAAGGGACGTTTTTCAACAGATTTTCTTGACTAAACTTGTTTGTGCTGCTGAGCGACAGTTGTCTATCGATTTGATATATGCTTTGTCACATAACCCTCCAATCATAAGACCCGCACACTACCCCCTCTAGTCTGAAATCAGTGTCCCAATAGAGGCCAGTCCTCCCTCAAATGTCCTAAGCTTAAGTAGAAAAAGCCCAGAGCCACAGCCATGCTCAGCTCCCACCTTGGCTGCCCACCAGTTTCCTGAGGGAAGTGGGAGAGCCATGGGGAGCCCCAGAACATCTCCTTATTGGGAGTCACCAGACTGAAGCATACCTGAGAAGTGAAGCCTATGAGAAGCTTTTCAATTTGAGTGAAGCTAGATGATGGAAAGAAATATGAAGAAAAGAACCTGCTGGCTTTGGCCAAGTGACTGGCCCAGCTCTGTAATCATCAGCAGTGGTCTTTTCCATTCTCGCTAGTCATGCCTGCCCTTTCTGCTGTTGTAGCTCCCCTGTCCCTATCACCAAATACCTTCTTCCTGAGGGCCAGGGGCCTTGGCTGGAACTCAAATTCTCCTTACTCATTGGATAGCTCTCTGTACTTGAAATAGTCAACATTCATTTCAAGATGATTTTTAAATTGTCACTGGTATATTCCTTCATCTTAGAATTTTTACTATTTTTTAACCCCAGGTTTTGGGTTGCTTTTTGAAAAAAAAAAAAAGTATTTTTAAAGTCAGAATGAAAACCAAGCCTCCTAGTGACTATCCTGGGTCCTGTTAATTTAGAGCAAAGCCTCTACCATCTGTGGTTGACCCTCAGCTGATCATCTCTGAGCCCCTGCATAATTGTGTTTCTTCATCCTCAACTTTTAGAGGCTAGCCAGCAGCTGGTGTCTCACACAGCTGAAATACGTTCACTGCCGCCACCGCCACCGCCACTGCCACCGCCTCCCACATCTTGCACACTTTCAAAATAAAGGCTCCAAGAAGTGTCCAATGGACCGTAAGAACCCTCTTTTGTGCATTTTCATCTGGGCTTCCTTACCAGAGGAGCAAGGACTTTGTTCAGCAAACAGACTCTAAATAGTCTGGAAAATAGCTTCTGCCAGGCATGTGTTGAACTTGTGGAAAGAAACGCTGGGCTGCAATCTGCCAGGTAAGGCAAGTCGACTTTGCCCTTCTTCTGAGGCAGACAAAAGGTTGACTCACCCATGGGATGTTCTTGACATTTCTCTGGGGACCAGCAATGTGACAAGTAGTTTACAAAATCCAACATGATTATTATTTTTCTAAATCATAGTTATCCCAGCCTTGGCCGTTTTGTTTTGTTTTGGTTTTTTTTTTTTTTCCCGCCCCAGTATTCCCATGGATTCCTGTTTAACCAAACTCCCACTTCCATAAGCTAGTAAAAGTGTCACGTAGGTTGTTATGAAGAACTATTGTTATTTAGAAGTCTGCATTTTCTGTGAAATCAAAACACAATAAAGTGAATTTTTGGTGTTAACTTTGTTATTTTAGACTCTTGGTAATCTTCCCAAACCTCTGCTAAGAAATCTGCTTCAGGTTATATGAACTATTCCTTCATCTTTTCTCAAGGCCATGATCAAGAGACATCTTTCATGTTTATAAAGAGTTTCAGAAAACAACAACTGACTCTCTTGACTGATGGCTATTTTGTGTGAGTGAATAAATAAGACCTACCTTCAGGATTGGAATATTATTCTTTTTTTCCCTTGTGTTTCACTATGGCTGATATTTAAAGGCTTGTTCCTCTGAGTGCTATTGTGCTACAGCCCTAGGTATAAATACAGTGTCTCTTTATAGTATCTAATGCACTCTCATCAACTGTCAATATTACTGCTCTTCCTGTAGACTGAAATGTCATTTTCTCAGCTTGACTAGAAAGGTGAGATCGCATGACCTTGCATTACAGTTTGCACATACTGAATGTGTAGTCCAATTCAAGCACTAAAAAGTTCATTGCATGGGTACAAATTCTCCCCCAGCAAAGTCAATCTATCTTCCATTGTGTCTTCCCTGATAGTCTATGTTCTAAAACAGGACTTGGCAAGACTATTCCTAACCTTTAAGCATCTCAAGGTGGGACTCCATGGTAGAGATGCTCACTAGCCTTCAGGACTCTATTATCTCTTCTAGAAATTCCTACATTTACTTTGGTTATCTGAGAGGGAGATGATTTGCATAAAGACACATCTTTCTTTTTCTTTTTACTTCTGCTTTGTTGTTGTCATTGTTGTTTGTTTGTTTCTTTGAGACAGGGTTTCTTTGTGTTGCCCTGGCTGTCTTGGAACTCACAGAGATCTGCCTGCTGGGATTAATTCCAAATTCTGGGATTAAAGGTGTGTGCCACCACTGTTCATATATATAAGGACATTTCAACAAAATATTTTGACCCAAAAATTGTCAGTAGAATTCCTTTGTGTAAGGGAGATGACTTATACAGGGTAGGATATACAGAAGACAGTCTAGTCTACAGCTAGAAGATGCCAGAAGCAAGGCCCTTTGCTTCTAGTTGTTATAGCCAAATACATCCAGACATTAACAAAAGGTCCCCTGATGGAAGAGGAAGGGAGAAAGTGATTATAAATGGTTCTTAGTTATGTGCCAGTCATCTAACATTTTGAACTAGTCCTCTTAAAACTTCAGTTAGGAATATTTTCTTGTTTTCCCTACCCTAGGACTCTCAGTATTAGTGTGTCAGCTGGTTGGGAAAGAATCCTCTTGAAAATGTGAGTCTTAGAGCCCTCAGCCTATCACTGTATGTAGAAAAGGGACTGTGTATTGAAGCCTACCCAGGCCTACACTACATGTCCCAGGGGTCCGAGAAAGGATAAAGCATCTTGGTTTTAGCAGCTGGAAGCATAATTCTTAGGAATCCCTCAATTTCACAATGCTCCATTTTTGTTTTCTTTTTAAGCAAAAAAACAAAATCCACAAGATGTGTGTCCTGGAAGGCGGGGGAGTAAGAACATTAAAACTCAGCATCAACTTGTTGAGTAATCTAGAGTTCCTCAGTGCAATCATGGGGGGGGGGGGAGCTAGGAACAAAGGAGAGACTGCAGAATACAAAAGGTCTGCCTTTCAAATAAAGAAAAGCTAAGTTCCAAGTCAAAGCTGGTTGCCCCTACCTGGCCAACCAGGGCAGTAGTTAACTATTGTTAAAGCACTTTTATTAGTTATTTTATCCTTATTGTGACCAAAATGCCTGACATAAACAATTTAGAGGAAGAATAATTGGTTGTAGCTTATGATTTCAGAATGTTTTAGTCAATGGTGACTTGGCTTCAGGCGTTTGGTTAGAGCATGGCAGTATAAGCATATGACATAGGAATTTGACAAAAGGGTATAACCAAGGTGCCAGGACAAGAGACAGCCCAAGACACACACCCAGTAATACACCCATTCCAAGGCTCCACCTCATAGCCTTTGCCACCTCCTTCCAACAACGTGAAGATATTATGATCCCCCCCTGGGGTTCTATCATTCATTAGATAAGGGTCTTCATGATCCAATTACCTCTGGAAATACTATCACAAAGACCTCTAGGGATGTGCTTTACACATTCTCTGATGTTTTTGATCCAATCAAGTTGACAATCAAAATTAAACCATCACAACACTGTAAAATACTATTAAATCACTGCTAATGTTAATGATAAACCATCTTTATAAGTATGCCATTGGATGTTTTTTTTTCTTTAAATAAGGTGAGATGTTGGGAACTTAGACTATTTGGCTCCTTGACAGCTCTTAGCACTTAGTGCCCTAGCTGTATTGATAGAACTATCGGCCAGCTAGACTACTTGTACCAGTACTAGCTAACTTTAACTTGCTACATATGCTTTGAAGAAGCTCCATGGCAACCATAGCTGCCTGCTACAGAAACACAGCTCCAGCTCCTAAAAGGCACTGTCCCACACGTGACTATTTCAAACAGCATACACTGGGTTTTTGACATATCACAAGTGTCAATGAATTAAATGACTTTCTTAATTCTGAAGATATTGGCACCCAGACTAGGGTAGGGGATACTTCAAGGAAAAGGCCTGTGATTGGTCCAAGCACAGCACTTCATTTCCATGGAAGTCTGCCATAACTGTTTCTGGAGATATATATATATATATATATATTATATATATATATATATATATCCAAACATTTGACTCATTTGTAAGCCAGCTGGGAGATGGCAGCCTCTTGAGTGCTTTTAAACACAGAGATGGAAATGGCAGAGCAACAGTGCCAACGAAACAGCAGTAGCAGCATCAACAACAAGAGTAACAAAGAGAGGGCACCTAGAGAGTTCCAGCGAGCTACTGGGGCTAGAGGAAGACACAGCAAAGACAAGGAATGCTGTGAAGAGCTGAAGAGGAGAACCTGTGGAACCTAGAAGAGTTCCAGAGAGCCACCAAGCCTTAAAAGTCAAAGAACTCAGCTATAGCCACACTTTATAACAGCTCTGGCACTATATGAAGTGCTGTCATAGTGGATGCTATAAAGGGCTAAGGATTGGAAAGCATTGGGCCTGACAGCTGCAACACGTGTTGCTCTGTTGAAGGTCCCAGCACTGGAAGACCATGCAGGAGCTATAGCAATAGAAGACACCTGCTACTGCTTGCTGCCGCCACCTACTGATGTTTGATTTGACGATTACAGTAGCTCCCAAGTGCTGGGGCCCACTAGGATTCAAAGCCCAGAACAAGAAGCCCCTCCGACCTGAGTTGCTTGAGTCTGCCTCCAAAAGCCTAGAGCAATAGGCCCTGAACTCTCAGCCACAGAGAAACCCCGTCTTGAATCCCACCACCCCAAAAAAGAAAAGAAAATAAAGAGCTTGGTTGATGGATGACAAAATGGCTAGCCCCATGAACTAGAGAACTTGGAGCAGATGGCAGCTGATTTATGGGAGGAATCTGAAGGCTGTCTTTTTGATTTGATAATTTTCATGGACCAAATTAAATTTCTATTTAATGCTGCCCAAAGAAGTAATGAACATCGAGAAGCACTTGTATCAACAAATAGTTCACAGTCCGTTCCCTCCTGTGATCATCTAGTTCTAGACAGCAGTATAATTAAAATTAACATTTGTGACAACGATTAAAGAAAAAGAGACCATGAATTTGAGACAATGTAGGGCAGAGGTGTCCATGGGAGGGGCTGTAGAGAGGAAAGAGAAGGGAGAAAATGATTAATTATGTTTTAATTTCAACAAATAAAAAGAAGGGACTTTAAAATCTGATGAATGTAATCAGTTTGCATTTGGACTATGTTTGGACTCTAATTGATTTTGTATTTCTGAGTACCAATTGGCCCTGTGAAAGCCTTTGTAATTGAATTACAGTCTCTGGATTTCCCCCAGAGAGTCCATCCATTCCTATTTTAATAGCGTCACGGGCTTTCTTAAGTTCTCAGAGGAATCACATTACTGTCTGTAAACCCAATTCACATAATCAAATGACAAGGATGCCTCTGGTATCCACTCGGCAAATTGCTCACAACAGTCACTTTAGCAGAGCCTATCATCCCATCTGTACATATTTGGGGACTCGAGGTTATAGGTGGAGATCATCTCCCTACCAAATCACTATTAGGAAAAACAGACAAATCTGAACTGGAGTCTCCAAAAGTCTACCCACCCAAATAGGCTTCGGCACCTGCCCCTTGCTCGTTATATCTCCCACAGTAATGTAGGCCCTGAGCCCTGAATCGCTATTTTGGAATCATGATTAATAAAGACAAATATTCCCAGACTAAGTAGGACTAGACAGAGAAGGGAGTGTGGGTTTCGTTTTCCTATACATTGTTATAACTATAAACAATGCCTTATCTTCTCGACAATTCTCATGAAATAACATGCACTGGTGTTTTTAAAAGTATTTACACCATCCCTTGGAGATTTTCTTAGACTCATGATTCACAGATGAGAAATTTTCCTCTTCTACAATGTTTGGTAATTGGCACAATAATTCCTCAGTAGACTGTCCATACAAATGAATTTGGGTGGTCCTTCCGTTAACTATTCATTAACAAGTTTCTTTTAATTTTTCTCAAACTGTCTAGATGTTGGAGTCAAGATGATCTCCACTTTGCATACCGTAGTCTGATAATTCAATGTTTTCTGAAAATTGTAGATGACACTTCAGTGGTGCAATGAGATCACATGGTATTTTCAGGATCCCAAGAGTAAGGATTCCTGGGATCACAGACTGTCATATTGGTAAGAAACTTTGCAGATCATTTATCCCAACCTTTACATTTTACTAATGTGAAAACAAAAGAAACTCCATGGTTTGGACTACGATGTTAGTAAGAGACTCTGAATCATGTTTAGAAAAGAACATTTGTTAATCACTTGGTGAGTCTGCATTGAGCATCCCCCGTGAGTCAGCCAGTGTGTTACATTCTAAAGACACAGCAGGGAGTGAGACGGATATGCACTTGCTCATAGTCACAGAAGACAATTTATTATTCACTCATCGGTTCTGTAGTGAGCATCCCGGATGAGTCAGCCTATGTACTGCCTACTAGTGACCCAGCAGGGACCAAGGCAGACCTAAAGTGTCTGGAGGCACTGCCTATGCCTAGAACTTATTATTGTATAAGTTTGTTCGGGAGCATGGTTGGATTCAGTACTTAAAACCTTTCTGTGATCTGATATAATTATCCTCATATTTGAGCTGAGGCAAATTTCAGAAAGATTTGGTAATTGGCTTAAAGAACTCACAAAAGCTTGGAAACAAGGGGATAACCAAAGAATCACTATGATTTTTAATTCAACTTATATGACAACAAAAATCCTTTGCAGAGTCACAATTAATAGAGCTCTATCCGGAATTAGGTGACTTTTCATTACATATTTTAAAAGGTACTTTTGTCCAGACTCAAATGAGGCACACCTAGAAAAACCTAGATTACAGTCATGAAAAATCTACTTGGATGTGGAAATTCAATGTGAAGATAAAGATGCTTCTAAAAATATCACAGTGTAAAAGTAGCCTGAGTCATGATTTATTTAAAATTTCCCTAAACTCTTTCCTGATGCTTCATGGGTTAGGTGAAATGGACACACTAATATGAATATATTTATACATATATATACATATATACACACATGCATATGTGTATATATGTGTATATATATATATAATCTTTTATAATAGTCTTGCTTCTCATACAAAAAAAAGAGGGACAGAATTTTCTTAGCAACAATGCCCAAGAAATACTTTTTAGAATTGTCTTCAAACGTAATAACATATTTTGAAAACTTCTAAAGGCACAAAGTGCATATAAACATAATTTGGCATTCATTTGCAGTAACATTTTTACTTTGCTTGACATAAAATGTGGGTCCTCACTATTTCTGTAAGGAAAATTGGCAAGATATTTATACTACCAGGTGATTGGATAAGGGTTCTAGGAGCAACAGGTTTCCCTGCCCCCCTTACATCCATCCAAGCTTGGAAGAATAATACAGGGTTCCAGTAGTGACCTTTAATTGACCCTAGTTGACTGTTCCAACCTGTGGCTGGGAATATTCTGATGGTCGCCAAATTCCTCAGAGTTAAGTCCCTTCAGAAACTGAGGGGGCCTGGGGCGATGGATATGTGAGGAGTAGAGTGAGAGCCAGAGAAAGAACCCTGTCTAAGTGGAATCTTAAATGAGGGGTCAAGGGAGAGGGTGGAGAACTTTTATTACAATTTTTCTAAAAGTGTATGGAACAGATTGACACTCATGTTTATTTATAATGTAGGAAAAACTACCCACAGACATGCATTTGGTTTGTGAGAAAACCTCTAAGATGTGTGAGATCATGGAGAAGGTAGTATTTATTATAAACACACAAATAAATAAACAAATGAATATAAATAAAATATAGGGAGTTTAATCCTGTTTAGAACATGATTCATTGCTTTGGAACAATAGACAGAGTGAAATAATAGCCAAAAGCAATTCTTTCACTTATTGGACACATCAGCAATTTCCTTTATAACTTAGTAGATTTCTTTCATAGATTACATTGACATCCATGAGAAGCAACTCACCCCAGGTGTCATTTTATTTATTTATTTGCTCACCCATTCATTTTTAATACATTTTTTATTAAAACAGAATTGCATCACTTTCTGCCCCTCCCTTCTTTCCCTCAACCCCTCCCAGGTATCCTTCTTCATCTCCTCCATGCTCCCCACTCTTTTTCTTTTGATCGTTATATACATATATAGTATTATGTCTATGTATACATTTAGATACAGCCTGCTTGTTCTGTTTTGTTGATTATGTGTATATGGTTTCTTAGCTGATCGTCTACTTCACGGCTCGTGCATGTAAGGTTCAGGGAACATCTCAGAAGAGGGGGAGAAAAATTGTAAGAGCCAGAAAACCGGAAGTCTTCTGTGAAACACTCTCCCCTAGAAATGGCAGCATAAACAAGACAGGAACAATGGCAAGATCAATAGACCTACCAAAGTGGAAGGGGAAATTTCACGAAGTCACGCCCCTACACAAAAATCTATAGGCAACAAGCCACTGCTGAGAGAAAATTAGCCCTTCCCAGGCATGCGCCCCCTACTGGTCATTTCCTTTGTATTCCTTCAGTGGGGCTTAAACATCTCACCCACACCTAAGGGTAGGTAGGCCTCATGTCTAGCAGAAGATAACCAACACAAATGAACACAATGGCATTTTGGTAGACTTTTTGTCTCATTGTTTTGGGATTTTTTTTGTCTCATTGGTCCTTTGCTTGAATAATTAATGCGTTTTGATTTTGTGTTTTTTATGGGGTTGTTTGTGTGTGTGTGTGTTTGTTTGTTTTTCCTTCATTATGGTGTGTTCGTGCTTTTGGTCTTTTGTTTGCTTGCTTGCTTGCTTGTTTTCCTGTTTGTTTTATAAAGAGAGAGAAAAAAGTGTGGAGCTGGGTGTGTAGGACGTGAGGAGGGTCAGGGAGGAGTTGGGGGAGGGGAAATGGTGATGAGAATGTATTGCCTAAAAAAGTTTTTCTTTCAATTAAAAAAAAAAGCTCACCCTTAACAAAGCTGCCTGGTATTGACACTATTTTCTAAAATTTCTTTTGAAAATGCACAAATTTTCTTTTCTGCATTTATTTATATTATTTTTTGCCAGGTAATAAACCCAAGGCTATGAAACCTAGCAGTCGCAGACCTACAGTAGATTCTTTAATAATTGCTTATTCGACAACCTCCGGGCACAAGTTACTGTCTGCCCACCATTTCCTCTAGAATCAGGATCTATCATGGAATAAGAATTTCTACTAATATGGCAAACCAAATGTCCCTTCCCTGCCCCCTAGAAATCTTCTTGCTACAAAATGTCCATGATTCAGGTAAGACAAGTATCCTTTGGAATTGCATGGGAACTCTACCAATACCCAAAACCAACACAAGGATGCTTCTCAGGCCAGAAAAAGAGGAGGAAATTGAAGACTCAAGCTTGGGTGCTTTGTAATGGTTTACTAATTTTTCCACCCAGAATTTGAGGTTTTAAAAACCATATTGGCACAGGAAATAAAGTCATAGTCTTTTGTAATGTAGAAGAATTGAAATTAGGAGGCAATGTACCTTCAAGGTACCTTGAAGGAGTCAGCACCTTCAAAAGGCCATACATTCAGGACAGGAAAATTCTGGGTAGCAGCATAAGGAATCAGCAAGGAACTGTGGTTATGCACTACTTAACAATGGAGATACATCCTGAGAAACGCATCACGGGCAACTTTGTCATGGTGCCGACATCACATAGTGTAATTAACACAGGCTAAGGCTGCTACAATGCCATTGAGTCATATCATTCTATGAGATCATTGTCTTACATGTGATTCATCATGGAGCAAAACATCATAGAGGGTATGACTAGTTTGTTGTGAAATGGGATTGTGGTAGAGAGACTCATCTGCTGCCCATTTAGAGACAGCAGCCTCTTCTCACTTTAGTGTCGGAATTCATATAATTTGTATGCCTCAAGAATTGTCTAGACAAGGAATTAGCTTTCAGGAAACAGTTTTAGACTTAGGTGCCTAGCCAGGCAAAGCCTCTTTGAAGGTGATATTTCCAACCAAGAAGAAGAGGATTCTCACATCTCAAACTGCACCAAACCTGAGTTCCTAATCCAGAATTGCCAAGTACAGCCCACAATAAACCATGATAATCACAAGACAAAACAAATTATATAATTAGACTTCCCAAAATATCAAATATTAAAGTTACATTACTCTTCTTTCAAATTTTGAATAAGATAATTAAGCACCAACCATTCCAGTTCTTGAATTTGTTCCATAGTCCACCATGGCACAACAGATCCATCAGAAATAAAAGGCTGGGCAAAGCAAAACAGTGGTGTGAGAAGGTGATCTTGAAAAGGATGTTCAGGAAGTGCCCACTAAATACTCACTCATGGTCATATTTTAAATTAGTACAGACATTTTTGGAAAACTGTGATAATTCTTTAAAAAAAACAGAATTACTGTATGACTCAGTAGTCCTACTTCTGCATATATACCTAAGAAATCAAAACTACCATGTGAAGATAATCGGCATTATTTGCAACATAATTACCAAAACCTGGAGCCCACTTCAGTATCCATCAACAGATGAATGGATTTTAGAAATAGTGGTCTATCTACTGACAAGCCCCCACAGCTTATAAAGGTTTCATTGTAATGTAAAAGCAATAAAAATTCAATAGAAATCAATGTACACATTTCAATTTTGATATTTTCCTGGCCTAGCAACACAAAGAAGGGTTCTCTTTCATTGGCCACAAATTTGGCTTTCAGACACACTGAACAAAAAGATGAGCACCTGCTATTTGCCCTACAGCGAACTGGGCTAACAAGCTGTTTGGTGTGTGGAATATTCTAAGTGTATTTTGAGTTACAATATTCCCAAGTTGTGATTGGTTCATCAGAACCTATCCCATGGTAAGTCAAGGAATTAAATGTTCTTACCACAAAGCAAAGTGTCCATAAATATTGGAGGTGATGGATTTGCTAATTAACATGATTTGACTATTACATAATGTATACTTCTATCAAACATCATCTTGTACCTCATAAATATGATGATTATTGTCTGTCAACTAAAAACAAAACAGCTACTTGTAAACATGCTATTTATGTGTGGCATTAGGAAACCTGTAAGAACTTATTTTTAGGACTATGGGAACATTGAACTTATGGAAAGCATTGCCGACTAGAGCAGGAGCAATAAGTTTTCTTCTGAAGCTTTTGATACTCACAACTTCATAGATGTGGTGATTTGGATGAGAGTGCTCCCCATAGGCTCACATATTTGAATGCTTGGTCATCAGGGAGTGCACTGTTTGAAAGGATTAGGAAGTATGGCCTTGCAGGCAGAAGTATGTCACAGGGGGTGTGATGGGGAATGTACTGTGTATGTTTATCTTATTGATTGTTGAATAAAATACTGTTTGGCCATTGAGACAGCAAGTTAGACGGGATTAGGAGTCAAAGAGGATTCTGGGAAATGTAGTAGAGAAGTGGTGATCCAGGCAGGAAGTGACATAGCAGGGAGACTCACATTTAAGCAAGGACAAACAGGAAGTGTCCCTTTTCCCCTCCGCTCTTCCTTCACCAGCGGGATGTGATCTACCGGCAAGGGAGGACACCAATGGAAGGTGTTCAATAAGATAAGTCTTATAAAATATATAGATTTATGATAAATAAGACTGGGCAAACAGATGAGATTCCTAGTCATTGGCCAAGCAGCATTTGTACATAATAGAACTCTCTGTGTACTATTTGGGGCCCTAACTGAGCGGGTAGAACTCAGGCGGCTGGTGGAGACCGCCCACGTGGAGGTAGGTAGGGCTCAGTCAGCATTTGGCAGAAAGATTTATCATAACAGGGGTGGCCTTTGAGGTTTTTAGAAACCTAAGCCAGATCCAGTGGCTCTCTCTTTCTCTTCCTGCTGCCTGTGGACCCAGATGGAGAAGTCTCAGCTATTTCTCCAGCACCATGCCCCCGCTCAATGATTATGCAATGATGAAAATGGACTAAATCTCTAAAACTGTAAGCAAGCCTCAATCAAATGCTTTCTTTTATAAGAATTGCCATGGTCTTTGTGTTCTTCATTGCAATAGAACACTGACTAAGACAGTAGATAAAATGTCATTCGCATACACACAAAAATAAAATTTTAAAAAACATGAATTTGTATCACTGTGGATAAGGGAAAATCTTGGCAAAGCAAGAGATTGCCAGTGATCCAAAATCAAGTGATTCTGAAAACTGGTGGGTGCTGGCATGTAGTTTATAAGGAATGACAAGTTTGATCATGGAGGAAACCAGTCTATGATACTTCTGGTGGCAGACATATTGAGGCTGGAGAAGACTACGGTGGACATAGTTGATTTTTCTAGTTTATTTCTCTGTTGCTGGGGCAAAAATCTGACCAAAAGCAACTTGGGAGGAAAAGTTTACTTCCTGTTGGAACTTCCTGGTCATAATCCATCACCGAGGGAAACCTGGGGGGAGAAACATTAATGCTGCTTACTGGCTCTCTTCCTCTGGCTTGCTCATCTACTTTCATTAGACAGCTCAGGCCTTTTTGTACTGGGATAACACTGCCCACAGCAGGTTTGGCCCTCCTATATCAATTAGCAATTAAGAAAATGTTCCCACAGACTTGCTGAGGTCAATCTGCTGGAAGCAGTTCCTCAACTGAGTTTCTCTTTTCCCAGTGGGCTCCAGTTTGTGTCAAGTTAACCAAGAGTAGTCAGCACAACTGACCCTTGTAAACATGAGACACAAATATGTCATTATTCAAACATAACCTTCCCTTTCTTGTTTGTCCCCAAGATTCCATGTTAATATCACCATATAAACTCAAGCCAAATTTAGAAGTCCAAGTCATTAAAATTTTCCTTTTCTTTAAAGTTCAGTGTCTCTTTAAAATATTTTATTTCTTAACAGTGGGTTCTTATAAAATCAAAACAAATCAAATAATCTTATTATTTAATTAAATAGGTCTTATTTAATTAAATTAAATAGGTCCTATTCCAAAATGGAAGAACCAGGGCACAGTTACAATCAAATCAAAGCAAAACCAAAATCCAAAAGTATAAAAGTCTAGCATTCACTTACAGTCTTCGAGTCTCCAAAGGGCTTGGGCAGCTCCCCATCTCCATCTCAGGCATTCACGGCTCACACAATCTATCTAGTAGGCTCAACCAGCTCCACTTCATAGCTGCTGCTGTTCCCGGAGAGTGTCCCTAAGTCCAGGCATCTAGCTTGGAGAATGTCCCTAACTCTAGGCATCTGTACTATCCTAAGGTCTTCACAGCAACTGAGGTTTCACCTTCACCGATGGTTTCCTTGCCTCTTTTCAAGGACTCTGACCCGAGCCTCATCTTCTCTCAATGACCCCTTCAGTCCTGGGATCTTTCCACTACAACTGAGGTGGCACCTTCACCAATGGCCTCTCCTGGCCTCTCACTGTGCCAAGCCTCACTTCCTTTCCAGAACCCTTCAGTCCCCCTGCTATCACATCACGAAATCCAGTACAACATGGGAGACTCTCACACACCACCAAGTTTGGATGGCAGTTTGAGATGCAGCCTTGGCCGCCTCTGGGGCCACAGCTTCGATGTACTGACCCTGAGGAAATACTTCCCAGAAACTTTCACCTCAATGATACTGGTTGTTGCAGTGACTCTGCTCGGACACCCCTTGGGGGAGGGCGTGAGAAGACCTAGCACCCTGGTGAGTAGTAGTCAGTGAGTAGCAGAGAAAACCTGCTTGTTTATTAAGGAACTCGGACCTGCCTTTATACCCCCTGCCAAGGTCCTATTGACTCAAGCTGCTGACTCTATGTTGTCCTTTTCTCGTTGGTGTCTCTAGTCAGGTGTCTCTTCATCACCAGTTTCCCATGTAGAGGCCCGCTTGACTCAGAGAGGAAGTGCCTGTCACGCATGCTCATGTGGGCTGGCCTGGGCACCTGGGCAGGGTGATTGCTGCTTGGGTAGGCTTGTCAGCAGTTTCTCCTACAGGTCTCTTATTAAACACACCTGATTCTTCAGTCCCAAATAAGCAGCAGCATCAATTGTCTTAATCAAAGTATTTCTACTTCCACAGATTCCTGATTCAAATGCATCACACAAAGAGCCCTGAAAGAATCTTTGCTTCCCTGTGAAATGTCTGAAACCAGGCATTTCTCTCAACCTTCTTTTCTTTCAAATGCCCACAGCAGTCGGTTACGTTCTGAAAACTCACCAGTTCTCCCTGTGAAAGTTCCACAGTCCTCAACCTGTTAAACAATAGAGTCAGGTCCATCATCTCAGCATCCAACTCTCTAGTACCGATTTCTGTCCCAGTTACTTCTGCTGATGTGATAAAACACTGACGGAAAGAAACATGAGGAGGAAGGAGTTAATTTTCACTTACACATCCTGATCATAATCCATTATTAAGGGAAGTCGGAGGAGGAACTCAAGCAGAAGCAAAGGTAGAAACCACGGAGGAATGCTGCTTACTGGTTCATTTCTCTGGCTTGCTCAGCTACTGTACTTACACAGCTAAGGGCTGCCTGCCTTGGAATAGCGCTGCCCACAGTAGGCTGGGCCCTCCTGTATTAAATACCAATTAATAAAATGGCCCCACAGATCAATCCCATGGAGGCCATTCTTCAATGGAGGGTCCCTCTTCCTCCATGATTCTGGTTTGCGTCAAGTTCACAGCGTTAACCAACACAGTAGTGACGTGTTTGGCAAGGACAGAGCAATTTGTGTGGGCGATAGAAACACCTACGGCCTTTAGCAGTCATTCTAATCTCCCAATTCTGAACTGAGAAAAGCAGGAGACTATGAAGGCAAAGACTCTGATCTGTAGAGTCGGGAAGGCCAAACTACAAAGTAAAGCTGGCTGTGATGGTCTGGCATCAGCAGTCACTATGGAAATAATGGAACAATTTAATTACTGTAAAAAAAAAATAGGTATGGAAGGAACAAGAAAACTGTAGATTAAGTCGGTTGATGACCTCAGCCAACCACAGTCGGGGGACTACCTTCTACAGCTAGCTCTATAGGCCATAAAGCAAAGACTATATTTGTGGCTAATGTATGGAATGTATTAAGTAGAAAGTATGCCAACAAAATACCAACAAAACTTTACCATTAGAAATAAGAAATACTTTGAACACATAGAAAGAATACCATGAGAAATATAAAATGCCAAGTTTTCACAAAAATTAACCCCTTTAGTGACCCTTAAATATAAGGCCAGACAGAATGATCAGGAAAGTTTCCCTTAAGAAGCACTTCCCAACCTTCTTTCACCCAGCATCTGCATTTCTTCACACTCTTTGAAGTCAACTGCAAAGACGTAGGCATTGGGCAGGCACACAATAAACCAATGCCATTTTAAAATAAAGGACTAAATAAATGAATGTGTCCACTATTCTTCAAGCAATTCACCTTCAAAGACCACTTTTTACCAATCATGGAACACTATATGTGAAGGTAAAACCCAGTTTTCACTCATCCATATAAGTCAACATCTTGCCATGGTCACGATTGATTATAATTGGAAAGTCATTGTAGAAAGTTTTCTGAGAGATTCAAATAGATGATAATAGTTAATGATCAGGATTAATCTAGGGGCCGGGGAGATTGTCCAGTTGGTAAAGTGCTTGAAAAGCAAGCTTGAAGATTTGAGTTTGATTCCCCAACACCCACTAAAAAGCAAACTGTAAACCCAGTGCCAGGGAAGCAGAGACACGAGGATCCGTGGGGCCAAATGGCCAGCTACTCTAGCCAAATGGACAAGCTACTGAAAAGCAAGCATATCTCAAAACATATGGTACAAAGAGTGATCAAAGAAATCATCTAACATTAACTTCTGGCCTCTACATACACACGCATATATGTGTGCACACATACATAAGCACAAACATATAACATGTCATATATCACATTCTTAAAATTAATCTAAAAATAACTAAAACTAATTAAAATATAAGAACAGAAACTAATACTTCTAAAATAGTTGTTAAAATGAAGAAAATCTGACTTTAGATCCTAAATTTAGTAGCTCCCCATGTGTTATGTGGCTCATGAACTATCTTGAAATTTCAGGAGTACAGACATAATAGATGACGTACCTATGGGATCAGAAATTCTGGTGAATTTTCAGTAGATGATCAAAAGAAACTCAAAAGCTTAATGGTCACCAAGGACTTATTTTCTCGAATAACAAAAATTCTACATCGTTACTTAGAACTTTCCTCACATATACTCTGCCTCTATTCACACTGCTAGTAACTAAGCTAATTCTGCGTTAACAACTAGAAAAATAGCCTCCTTGATGCCCATTTTCTCCACTGACTCCACAGGATGAGGCTTGGACCAAGAAAAGAGTGTTCACAGATGAAGTCGAGACTTAAATGTATCATGCTAACAATCAGGGGTGACTTGAAATCAGTGATAGGTGATCTCCCTCCCTTTCTCTGTCTCTGTCTCTCTCTCCGCCCCCTCTCTCACACACACACATTTATATACTGTGGATTGTGAGGAGGCAAAGGTGGTGTAGGGAGAGACAGGGTGTCAAGAGTTCAAATCTCATTCTGCCCGCCGCTTGCTGGGAAAGGACAGAGAGTTATTTAACCTCTCTGATCTATCAGTATCTATAACAAATACTGATTTCATAAAGTGTGTCTGAGGATCAAGGAACAAACGGGTAGAAAAGTACAAAACAGAGACTTGGCTGTCATGGATGTAGCTACTGCTTCGATTAAAGGCTTTCCCCCTTTAAGATATCCCAGCCCATTCCTTCCTACACTGCCTACAGAGCTAACCACTACTCACAACCATGCCCAGCGCTGGGATCTGCCCACAGAGCAGAGACGTTAGTACATAGCGGCACTAGCTTGGACTGCTGGAGAAAGAGGTACAGGAGGGGACTGCAAGGCTAGAGGAGGAAGAGGGATAACAATGCTCCTACCCCGGCACCCCAAAAACAGGAGGCACAGTTTGCAGTTCTCTGCCTTGCCTTGTCCTAGCTCCCTGAGGCACTTAGCTGCACCAGAGCCATCACACAGGACTCATCCAAACAAACATTCACATTTCCATGTTTCAGCAGTCTTGGCCTTCCCTTTGTCCCCCACCAGTCTCAGTGACAGCTAGCTGGCTGCTCCATGCATGTCCTATGTCTGTAATACCTCTGTGTTCCCTTTCTCCTCTTCATCTACCGATTCTTTTGACTGATCTCTCTTTGTCATCATGATTGGTCTGCTGTGTTTCTGTCCCACGACTTGTCCATTCCAGGCTGAATATCCATTACAAGAACACCTCCCTGGCCTCCCGTCTTATAGACCAGCAGACTCTCATACTCACAGAGCTAGGAGGAACCTTGGGAATGAACTTTAAGCATGGTTATCGTTTCTTGCAGTGGAGATAATGAATTGCAATGCATCAAAAGTACGATGTGGACGCTGTGCCTGGAACTTGTTATATTCAGTGCCCAGTGGTCTTAGGCCCAGCAGCAGCACCTCCATTACTTCCTGGGGGATCCCTTTGGTGGGCATTGCTTGACTTTACTTCAGGCCCCTTTCTGGGGGACCACTATACTGTGATTCAGGGAGGGGCTTGACTGAAAATTTTGGCTGGATACTGAGAACACTGTGAATGCAGACATGCAGAGAAGACTCCAAATAAAGTTTATGAACGAATGATTCAATAATCGAGAACTTCGAGCACACGTTTTCTCATACCTTAGTCACTCTGGATCACTGTTAGCAGTGATCAACATCTGGATCCAATAACCATGGGAAAGTGTCATTTTATGGCTCCACAGATGCTGAAAGCCCCCATGAGCTGTTTGCTCCTTAAATGCAACAAAACACAAGTTTTTCCGGGGCTTTGTAAGAATGTAGGTTCTACCCATTAGACAGGAAGTGCATGTAAATTCCCAGCACAGTTTTATCAGATGATGAATGGTTCCACATTGGCAGGGTTTGATATTAAAAGTTATAAGTAAAATATTAATGGAACCAAATATTTTTAAAGAGATAGTCTACTTGTCAGATTTCCTTCTGTAAATTTGGCCATAATAGAAAAATTGTGGAGAATGCAAAGGGGGGCAACTGACCCAGAGGTTTTCTTCCTAGTGAGTGGGATGACATGTGGCAGTGACAGCCTGCTACCAAGTGTGACCTGCTTGTCCACTCACTTCTCCTCTTCTCCAAAGCACCTCCGATTCTCTACCCAAGAGTGCAGCGTCTGTACTGAATGTAGGCTCTGCCCTGGGATAAGTTAGCAAAAATAAGTCATATAAATGAGCAGTCACCAAAGAGGAGACAGGCTCAAGAAGAACTGCAGGAAGAAGCAGGCCTCTCACCAAAGGCAGACAAGCAGGGATCCAGACAACAGGGCTAGAGTTTAACTGTGGCCCATGCTGCTTAATTACATTTTCTTACTGTGAAATTTCACTGGAATTTGATTTGAGGCTCATGTTTGTAAGAGCCTTCATTTCTTTCTATGCCCCCCATCCCCACCCCTTGCTTTTGAATAGTTGCCAACCTTAAAATTCAGGGGTAAAGTATCCAGCGGGCCAGAAAAGCCTTGGAGACAGGCTTTAGCAGAAACACATCCAGTTCACTCTGGGCAGGCCACTGTGGCAAGATCTCTGGAGCCGAGGGAGAAGGTCTCCCGGTCATCTGCAGAAGACTGCGTGTGAGGGGAACAGGGTTTATGTTCCGGGTACCCTGGTCGTACTCCGTGCCAGTTAAATCAGAAAATCTGTGTGGGGCAGTGCTCTCGAAGGGCCGTCTCCTGATTTCAAGAAACCATGAAGACTAAGAACACTGGTTAGGAGAAAGGCAGCAAGGATTCAAGTTTTAAGAGAGAGAGAGAGAGAGAGAGAGAGAGAGAGAGAGAGAGAGAGAGAGAGAGAGAGAGAGAGAGAGAGAGAGAGAACAAGAAAAAACAAAGACCTTTGCTGGCTTTCTGAGTCTATAGTTCACCAGCTGGGTGTTCTAACAAAGAAATACAAACTTTTCAGTCTCAGGTTTTTCCTCTGCCAATTGGGATATCACACCATTTTTCAAGAGCTACGGAAATACTAAGAACCAAGAGTGCAGCGGTTGTTAGTAAGGAAGCCTTTTGTGAAGGCTGAAGTGAAGACGGTCCATCACATTTCAGTGCATAGTCAATTTAGTGCTAATGGTAACAAACAGACTTCACCTCTTTTCTGTTGCCTATAGAAAAGAAAGCCTGATTTGACTCGCAGTCCTGAGCACTGGCATGCTATCATCAGGGTGATACACTGGTGAGCTCCATTTGCTAGTGGAGACTCTGCCTGTCCCAAGCCATGCCAGAACATGGCATGGTGACACAGTGACACAGAGCATACTAGCTCAGGCCTCCCTTCTTACAAAATCACAGGCGCATTGGATAAATGTCAGCGTGATGAGGTGAGAAGTCCTGACTAAGGAGAAACTTCCTCTTTCATTCTGTAAACAGTATTGACACTTGACTTTGTGGATGGAATTCAAAGAAAGAAAGAGAAGACATTCCACAGAGTGATTTAAAGGAATCGCTATTGTGGTAAGCATATACAGTATGAAGTCTGTCTTCTTGCCCTGTAAGAGACCCATCATACTGTTGTTAATAATAAGCTTAAATGGTGTAAAACAGACCCACATAACTTAATCGGCATTACCTATCAAACCATACCTATCAAAGAACAACATCCAGTCTTTTTAGGCAGTACCTGGCAAGCATTCATTCAACTCTGCTTTTATGCTTTGGCCACTTTAGAATTATGCGTTAAATGGAGTCATGCAGAATTCATCTTTATATGAATGGTTTATTTCACTTAGCATAATATTCTCAACGTCTGCCCATGCTGGAGAGGATGGGATGTTTATAAGGCTGAATAACATCTCTTATGTTTTTTTTTTATTTTAGTTTTGCTTCTTTGATAATTTTGAATGTTTTATTTTATTTTTTAAAATTTTCATATAATGTGTTTCAATCATGTTCCTTTATTTCTCCAATTCCTCTCAGACCCCCCATACCTCTTCATATTCTTTTTCCCTCTTAAGAAAAAAAAAAAAAACAGTCACAACAACATTTTAATACAAAATGGAGACCATTTTGTCTTGACTACTCCTGCTGATCTTGGGGTCTGCCCTGGAGAGTGGTTGATATACCCAGTGTTACTCCATGGAAGGCTGATTCCTCCTCCTCCAGTGACTATCATTTGTAAACAGCTTCCTGGTTAGGGCTGTGACTTTATACCCACTTTCTCTTCTGTCTGTCCTGCGATTCTGTCTGGCCAGAACTTGTACAGGCCTTCTAAATGCCGTCATAGTCTCTGTGGGTTCCTAAGCGCATCAGTCCTGTTGTGTCTGGAAGGTGCTATTTATTTCACCTTTAATTCCAGCAGTGGGAAGGCAGAGGCAGGTGGATCTCAGTGAGTTCGAGACCAGCCTAGTCCCCAGAGTGAGTTCCATGACAGCCAGGACTGTTACACAGGGAAACCCTGTCTTGAAAGACCAACCAACAAACAAACATACCAACATACAAACAAACAAAAACAAAAAACCTGGATCTTTATGTTTTTCCTTTTATTGAAAATAGCTATTTTTTTCCTCTCACATATTGTACCCTGATTATGGCTTCCCCTTCTACTCTTCCAGAGTTCCTCTCCTCCCCTCCTCCCACCTGGTATACCCCTTTTGTCTCTCTTTAGAAAAAAAAACAGGCTTCTAAGGGATAACAATAAAATAAAATATAATAAGATAAAACAAAAACTAATACACTGGAATAGGATAAAACAAACAAGCAAGAGAGCCCAGTAAAACACACAAGAAACAGAGATAGAGACCCACTCATTCACATATTGTGGAATCCCCCCAAAAAAACAGAAAACTAGAAGGCATAATATATACACAAGGGACCTGTAAGGCAAAAAGAGATGAAAATATAAATAAAATAAAGTAAATATAAAAATAAGATAAATAAAAAAAAAAGCTGACATGGCTTTGTGAGACAAGGGAGCTCCAAAGACGCCATTGAGTTCACTTTGTTGGCCACCTACTGCTGGGCATGCAGCCTACCCTAAGGAGTAGTTTGTTTCCCCAGTGAGACAGCCTTGAAGAAAGCTCAGTTTTTATTTGCAAGTGGTTGTCAACTGGAGATGACTTCTGGGTTAGAGATGGGGCTTGTGTCCACTTCCTTTAGCTCTACGATCCCATCTGGCGCAGACTCTGTGCGTGCCGCCTCAGTCTTTCTGTGGTTCATATGCATGTTGATACTGTTGAGTAAAATGTCTTGGTTTTGTTGGTGGTGCTTTGTTTGGGATTTTTTTGTTTGTTTGTTTGGGGTGAGTGTGTGTGTGTGTGTGTGTGTGTATGTGTGTGTGTGTGTGTGTGTGTGTGTGTGTGTGTGTGTACGTGTGTGTGTGTGTGTGTGTGTGTGTGTGTGTGTGTGTGTGTGTGTGTGTCCTCCATGCCCTACTCTGGCTTTTGCACTCTTTCTGCTTTCTCTTCCACAGAGTTCCCTTATCCCCAAAGACAGGGATTTGGTGGAAACATCCCATTTAGACCTAAGTATTTCAAAGTACCTCACTCCCTGCATAAGGTCTGGCTGTGGCTTTCTGCATTTGTTCTTATCTGCTGTAGGAGGAAGTTTTTCTGATGATGGCTAAGCAAGACACTAATCTATGAGTATAGCAGAATGTTATTAGGAGTCATTTAGTTGGAAGGTTTTGGATTTTTGTTCTAGAAGAGTAGTGTTTAGTTTTGCCCTAGGTCATGGGTTATCTGTACTCTGGTTCTTTGTCACTTAAGCAGTGTTGGGTATGGATTGCATCTCATGGAGTGGTCATGGAGTGGGCATTAAGTCAGATATTGGTTGTGCACTCCCACGGTTTTGTGCTACTCTTGAACTAGCATATCTTGCAGACAGGACACCATAAAAGAATCAAAGAATTTGTGGCTGGGTTGGTGTTTATGTTTCTCTTTTGGTAGCATTCAGAGTAAATTCCCATGCCAAAGACACTACAATGTAAGTGTGAAGGCTCTTTGTAGGCACCAGCTCAGTTTATCCATATTCAATGAGTTGTGTAGGTGTTTTCTTTAGCATGGGACCTTGCCATCAGTTTATGGAGAGCTATCTATAGTCTTGGCAAAAGACTGGGTTGTTAAGGGGTTCCCATGGCCCCCTTTGGCCAGCAATTCAATTATATGTAACCCAATCCTGGTACTGGAAACTTCATTTGGTGACAAGATATAATTAGTTGGGGCTCTGTCTCCCAGTTATTTGGCAGTTTCATTTAGAACCCCTTCATCTATGTATATATTTTACAAAGCTTCTGTTGTATTAAGTTTTCATACTATCTTTCAAATAGACCTTCATTTTAGCTGTCTCTCTCCATATTCCCTCTGTCATCTCCCTCTGCTCTCTTGATTCTCCCATTCCAGTCCACCCCATCCTTCCTACAACCATTCATAACTATCTATTTTTTCCTTTTCTAGGGAGATCCATTTGCCCCACATAGTCTCTCACTCTGTTTCTAACCTCTGTTGTTCTATGGATTATACCTTGGTAAGTGTTGACTTAACAGCTAATATCATTATATAAGCTAATGCATGCCATATTTGTCTTTCTGCATCTAGGATACCTTGTGCTGGACTATTTTTTTTCTAGTTCCATCTATATGCCTGCCAATTTCATTATTTTATTTTTTAAACAACTGATTAATACTCCATTGGGTAAATGAGCCACATTTTCTTTATCCATTCATCTGTTGAGTGATATCTAGGTTATTTCTCATCTCTGGCTATTTTTAATAGAGCAGCAATGAATATGGTTGAGCAATCCATATCTTTGCCAACAAGAGCTATCATTTGTTTTCTTGATCTTAGCCATTCCGACATGTGTAAGAGGAATTCTCAAAGTCGTTTTAATTTGCATTTCCTTGGTGGCTAAAGATGCTGAACATGTCTTTAAGTGTTTTTCAGACATTTGTCTTTCCTCATTTGAGAATTCTCTGTTTACATCTATGCCCCATTTTTTAAATTTTTTTTCTTGTCTAGTTTCTTGGGTTCCCTGTGTATTTTTTGATATTTGCTATTTATCAAATGTGTAGTTGATAAAAATATTTCCCATTCTGTAGTATGTTGCTTTGTCCTGATGATGGCATCCTTTGTCATATAGAAGTTTTTTGGTTTTGTAAGTCCCATTTATAAATTGTTAGATCCCCGAGTCTTGATTCAAGGTATGATGAAGACATCCCATTTATGGCTGAGTCTTTCACTCTCTGCACATTTTCCAAATGGAGATCTTGTTAATTCCCATCTACTACAAGAAGAAGCTCTCTAATGATGGTTGAATGATGGATCAATCAATGGGTATAGCAATATATCATTAGGTGTCATTTTATTGCAATGTTTCTCTAATAAAATAATAGTAACAGCTTTCCCCCCTTAGTGGCCATGACCTGTGACTTCAGTTCTTGGCCTTATTAACAGTGTCAAGTATGGATTTCATTTTGAGAATTTCATACTCAAATACTATATTTACAAAATTACTAGGATCTCAGTACTCCAACTTCTCTCATGCCCTTCCTCTATCTGCCTCTCAAATTCATGAACTGATGGTCTATAATTATTGTTGCTTTTTAAAAATAAAATAGATGCCTTTATTTTTATAAACTTTATTGTAAAAAACTAAAATAAATAAAAACATGTCACAAGCTAAAATGAACTAGAACCAAAGTCTACACAACTCAGTGAGCTTTCATACAGTTAGAGTAGGCGACAGGAAAGGAAGCTGTGAAGCTGCACAACAAATTTTGCACTTTCAGTACTGAATATATTTTATGTACTTTTATCCACCACTAAAACAACAACAAAAAAAACACTATGACAAAGTTACAACTAGAGAAACGTGTGTGTGTGTGTGTGTGTATACGCACATATCCTACTGAGTCTATTTGGTGTTGCTCTTATGACCATTTGGAACTTTTCAGAGAGCTTATGCCTGGAGAAAACTGATTCTTCCTCTCTTAGTAGCCATTGATTGCCTATAGCTGTTTACCTAGGTAGGAGGATTTGTGAAATGTCCTCATCTGAATTGGCATGTCAACTGGTTTGCCACTACACTGCTCTTGTTTAGGTAGCCCTATCATTGCGATTTTATTGGTGGAGCAGCTCTGTTATGTCTAGAAGACACTATCTAACCACAGGGGTCCTGGTCCTCTGGCTTATACAATACTTCTGCCCCTTCTTCCATGATGTTCCCTGAGCCTTTGGTGCAGGAGTTACAGATATGTTATATAGGTTACTAATTGGGGTGAGGACCCCATAGTCACTTATTCTCCTCATCTTGACCATTTGTGACTTTCTGTAATAGTCTCTATCCACTGCAAAAAAGTTTTTCCTTTGATGAAGGGTGAGAACTACACTTTTCTATGGTAAAAGGATAAATATTTCAAATACAGCTATAAATTATATTTGTTTAGGAAAATGGCAGGCATAGATTTTTCTCTAGGGTCTGTGACCTCTCCAACTACCAATTGTTAGCTAGGTTTTACAAGATCATGTGCTTTAGTTACCTGTTTATAGGGTAAGTAAAGCTGCTTAGTTTTAAAAACTCAGATACACTTCTTAGATGCCTGGTTAAACCTTTCTAAACAAAAATGTATCTAAAGAGAATTGTGAAGGCAAAAGTTAATCAGTTCAGAATGTACATGTATGAACCTGTTTCCCACTGTGACCCAAAAGAAATAAGTTGGCTTCGTAATGAAGCTATAAATCTTGGGTTTGAGTTGTCTATGGATATATAAGCACTGTTGAATACGGTACTGAAATTAAAATTAAAACCTGGAATAACTGTTGTGGCTCAGATTTGCTTGTCTTATTTGCATCATTGGAGAAGGCAGGCAGATTCCTCAATGACATTTTGACTTGTCTTTGGCTGAGGTGGCCAGTGATCACTAAACAGTCTTGACATTTTTGTGAAGATACCTATTTGCTAATAGCTTAGCTATTTCTGGATTCTAATAGTTTCAGAAGTTGGAGACATTGTTGGCAAAGAAGCTGAAAGGAGTTGAAGACAAAAAAGAGGTGGGCCCTCTGCAGCTCTTGCGTATGAAATGGTAAGAATAGACATTTGAACAGCTGATACCCCCTTCTGGTGACAGCTGTAGGCACATGAGAGCTGGGGACTGTTCAGCTAATTGAAGTGTCCTGGAGGTTCTCTTTGCCCTTAAGAACCTCTCTGATAAATAGCTCTTGACCAGCTCCTTATATGGTTACAGAGAGCCCCAAGAGCCTGTGATGTATTTTGGATGCAATCTGATTCTCATTTGTCAAGGGTCTCGGGCCTTCAGCTTTGTAGTCAAGGAAAACTGCTGTGGGCTCCAGGGACTCTTGTGCCCTGGTCCCACTGTGAGCACTTCTCCTCTGAAGAGTCCCCTTATCTTGAAAAAGAGAAGTGCCTGCAGCTCATCACTATATTGGAGAATGGCTTGGGCCATGTGAAAGAAAGTGCATGGGGG